>NC_050182.1:28184655-28484655 GCF_008315115.2 Sander lucioperca
TGCGCACCCTTATCTGGGTTCGGTGGCCGTTCTTGGCATGATACTTGATCCCGTTCACATTCTGTTACAATGAAGCAAAGAATATGACAACCAACCATCCCTTAATTACACGTATAAGTTAACATGTACAACTGTGCTTCCTACAACTGTGTCTCTCTCTCTCTCTCTCTCTCTCTCTCGCTCTCTCTCTCTCTCTCTCTCTCGATACATTTATATATAATATATATATATATGCAAGTATATATAAAAGAAGATGCCTGTTGACAGTAGGCTATAGAAATGAGAAATACGTGTTCTTCAATCTTGTTCTGCCCCTTAACAGATGCCTAATACTGCCTGCTGCCTCAGACTAAGTCATCGCCCATAACTCTGTCATTCACGTCAGCAATGCAATTTTCTCAAGCTGCACATCATTTATCCCGACCGCACACACCAGATGTGAACGGAAAATCCTGTAAAACTCCACATCACTGATGTAGACTAGATGTATGCATCTATGTTGACATGCTGTAATCAACTAAGAACTGATTTTCCATTGACAACAGCAGAGAATCATTTTTGATTTTACATATGCAAATAAAATCACATATCTCTTACATTTGGTCTCTCTCGCTGGGCATGGTAAAGATATTTCACACTGTTATATTATGTTTAATCTATAGTGTGTATTCTAAGAAGAGATGCTGAGTGAAACCTACCTTGTATCTCTTTTTACAGCCTGGCACGGGACAAGCAAAGGGCTTCTCGTCTCCACCGTTCATGCACATAGAACTGAGGATGGACTCGGAGCTGATTGCGCTCTCTGTGGTCCACGACTCATCACTGTCAGACTCCTCAAAGTCTACCTCCTCCTCATCACACTCGCTACCTGTGGGAGGGTGAAAGACAGAAGGTCAAACAGACTCAGGGCATCACGACCAGACATGCAATCATACAAACTGCTTTCCAAGGAGCTCTGATTTATGCAGACTTCATGACTAATCTGTGACAATGAAATCCTGGCCTTTGAGCCTTCAGGCTCACAAGCGTGGGCTGTTTTCAACATGTGCTTTGGGGCAATGCTCCCATAATCTCTACTTCACGTGCCCAAGTTTCCGGAAAGACTGAAATATGCCAATCGTGGGAAAGAATATTATGCATTTTACTGAGGTCTTGGGGTCTGAAATTGTTTTTATCAATTAATTAAAAATGTTATGCCAGAAGACAAAATAAAGAAACCCCAAGAACTAAAAATAAGAGCATTAAAGCCTGCTTACTTTACAAAACAAGTACACAAGTACATGGGAAAATATTACAAGGGAAATAACTAAACTTTTTCTGTTATGTAATCCACACTGCAGAGGAGTAGACTAATCAGCTGGACTACGGAAGCTGCCCCTCTTTCTCTGTAGCTTGAATGTGTGTTATTAAAAATATTTCTTCTAAGCTCTCCTGCTGATGCTTTTACTTACAGGATAATTAAGTTATATCACGCCAAACTTTCAGGCCTGCATTGGAGTTATAGCTATTGAGTTCATCAACCCAGTCATGGGAAACACTGAGATGTAACCAACAATTTAACTGTGAAATGTCACACAAGTGTAGAATTTTATACAAACAACACCTAATCATTCAATTCACCATTAAAGCCATTACAACCGACCCTATATATTAAATATATATTTATAATAATATTAATTGAAATTAATAATTTCAGCTGTTACAGCTGCTTTTCTTCTCACCTTCCACAGTGAGACATCTGTTTCATCCTATATAATCTGTATTAACTAAGCAGCCTTTTGCATTCTTATTTCATCCCTGAAGAGGACATTGACTCTTTAACCCATTGCCCTCCTTCATAATGTAGGAGGGTGAGAGCACTATCTAAGCTGGCAGAGATTCAGATTTACTTCAGCAGGGTGGATGCTTGCCTTCACGGTGTCTTTAAAACAGATCTCCTGGTTGAATGTGAGTCTCCTTAACTGCTACACCACTCTGTTGCTTGCTTAATAAACAATGCATGGCATGTATTTCACTGCCAGCAGTCATTAAATTCTGGACATCTAACAAGAGAGGTGAGTGTGTTAAGGACGGTTACGTACCTGTAGGCGTACTGCTGCGAAAGGAAGAGGAAGGGGTGATGGGGGGGGTGACTGGAGGGGTGAGGTTTCCACTGGTGTGGCGAGGTGGAGTGGAAACACTACTGCGAGACAGACTGCCTGTCAGAGACAGAGACAACTTGGGCTGCACCTTCTTCTTTAGGGTCTCGTGTTCTCGCCGTGCAGCATCTGTCATGAACCTGGCATTGTGGGATGTAAGACCGGTCAGGATCCTTTCTCATAAAAAGTACATTCAATGTACAACTTGTTACTGTGGGATTGCCCTGATGTTTTCAAAGTTCTGCTATTGAAGGTTTGCTACTGTGGAACACGTTTGGGGAAAAAAAACATATAATTGGCTCTATTCCCATCAAAAAAACCTTACACCAGGGTTTATGATGGATAGTAAAGTCCTTGGTAACTGTGTATCATAAAAATGAAATGTTAACATAGACATTGTTAAAGCAAAAGTGGAATTAACAAATTAAGCGATAACCACATCAAGATGTGTTTTTGAAGGCAGGGAGACAGCAGCAGACCTTCTTGTACACTGGCTTGTTGCAGAAGGCTTTTAAAAACCACTATTCAAGCACCATATCAAAGACGGCTGGGATGAACCTAGAGCAATAAAAAAAAAAAAAAAAAAACAGCTACCAAATACTGAAGCAATTCATCTAAGCAATCCACCAGATGACATTTGAAATTGCTGGTAGAACCTCAATGGAGCAGAGGACACAGCAGTAATACTCTACTGATGTAGAGGAGATACATCTTTACGGGGCCAAAGACTTATTAATTATGTCAGAGTTATAAAGTAGATTTACTTATAATTGAGTTACTGCAGGAATAAGTGAAAATCCAGCTGCTTTCTTTCTCGATAATAGTTCATACATTTCTTTACCTGTTGATGTAGCTGAGGGCAACATATGTCGGCTGCTGCTGCTCCTGCTTCTCCAGAAGTCGGGGGTCTGTGTCTGAGTAGGCGAGAGAGACAGAGAGTGGTTCAATCTTGTCATTAAGACATCAATATTGAGAATAGCAGTGTGCTTGTTTTTTTGTGTTGCAGTTTTCTGTTTTTCTCCCTATTTGGGATGGTCAATTCCCCCTGCACTGCAGTCTTTGCTTCACTGGGAGGATGGAGAAGTTTTACACAATCCCCCCTGATCTAACCCTTCTCCAAATAGGCATCCAGACCAACCAGGTGCAATTAAAGTCCAGATTTTAGTTTAAATACAGTGGACACATAATCAGAGCAAACTTTTCAGATGGATTTACAGCAAATACACACACACTTCTTTAAGTTGACTTTTTTATGATTTCGAGGGTTGATATGGGTGGTGACTGGTTGCTGTATGCTTTCTGTGTTTGTATGTGCATTGCGTTTGTATGTATTTTTTTAATATTTAGCAGCTGTGACAGCGACACTAGTATTTTCTTTACTATGTGAGTCAGGCTGACAGACGCAGGCTGTGTCTGAACTGGGTGAGTGCCAGGTATGAATGTGTGTGCATGAATATGAAGATTTGGGTTGTCAAAGAGCATGCATGCTCAGCTGACTCAAAGAATAAAGGCTAATAAAAACTATTTAGTGAAAATAATCAAAATGCAGGGTATTGCGCAGGGTATTGTGCAATGTGCAGTACAATTAAACATGATGTCATGCACCACTGTCTAGACTACAGTCACTGTTTAGTTAAGTGTTGATGGAGAAGGGCACTGTTTCCAAGCTGATGCTGACTTCTATGTCTGATGCTGTTTCTTGACTAATTTTCTCTAGCCCTACCGTATGTACACTTTTTTTTAGCATAATGAATTGCCCTCTTGCATTAGTAGGCTATTTCACTGTAAAATGCAGGGTTCAGTATGTCTGAAGCTATGTTCTGCTACACTGTAAACTTTTATTTAAAATATACAAGAAGAAAGTTACATCAAAAGTGCCTTGTCTTCTGAATTTTCATGGCACTCTGAAAAGCTGCTCTGCAGACGCCACATTGCTCATACATGACCACACTTGACACATACTGCGTTTTCCCATGCTGTGCTCCAGACATTCATCTTGCTCAGCAATGCTAAATGTACAACAATAGCCAATCTCCACACCCTGAGGTGAAGCGGGCCTGACTTCAAACGCTCTTCCCACTGCCGTCCATGTGGGAGAGAGAGATGCCCTATAAAACAACACTTACCAGCTGAGCCTCCCTGTCTGCCTCTGACAGAGCTGTGAAAGACTGCTACCCCCATGTGGTTAAAGCTATTGCTTGTTTCCATCCACAAACTCATTTATACGCAACACTTACACCTAAGGCTATTTGTAACATTAAACTTTCATATTATGCTTTTGTAAGGCACAATGACTACAGTGCAGCTTTAATAAAAATCTACATATTCAGCAAGCCAAAAAAGACAGCCAAGTCCTAGTTAATATGTTTTTAAAATGACTATGGCAATGATAGAAAACATATGGAAATAATGTAATTAAAGTTGTCTGGTTAAAGAGATAAGCAACACCTTTGCTAGGCTGTAATAAAACCCTGAGTCATATTGCATTATTACTTCGACAGTGTTGGGCTTTTCCTCCTGTTTGTTTGTTTGGAACAAAACACCCAAAACAGATTTCTATTAAATGTCTGCTGGAGAGAAGGTCCTTGTACCAAAGAAGCGATTAGTTTTTTGTGGTACTCTCTAATATCATTAGATGATTATCTATTTTTTACTGTAATGGGAACAGAGATCTCACTCAAAACTCTCAAGGTGTGTCTGAAGGGGCAAGACTGGGGCTAGGTATCGAACGTCAATACCAACTGAGATGACTCTGCACCATCAATTATCAATAACTGTCTTGACAATTGGTATTGACAATTGCAGGGTCATATTTAGTCTTGTTTATTTACTTTACTTGTTATGACTTAATCACAAATTTCCTGAACTAAAACAGTAAACTTAAAGCTAATTTTAGACTTAATTTTAGTTAAGTAAAGTTCTTGTATAAAGAAGTTTGCATATTTTGTTAAATGGAAAAAGGATTTAGTAGAAACAGGTATATATTCTTTAAAATAAATAATCCAAAAAAGTATTGTTTAAGTCAGAGACTGGCACCGATATTGGAGAATGTCCAGAGTCGCAAGATATGAATTACAAATTAGATATTTGTGAAATGTTTTGTGTATTCTTTTAATTCTACATAATACAATTTAGTCACTGTGATTAATTTGTGACCTGGTTATCACTCAAAATGAGCTCTGGGAACTGTTTTAAGTGAATTCAACTTCTCTTTAGGTGGAGAGAATCACAAATACTGTACATCTACTCATCTAGAAGCCATAATGAGACATCTGTGCATGTAGACAAAAGCTAAAACTGTTTTTAAGAATACCAACATTGTGTATAAATTGAAAGTACAGACATGCACATGCACACATAACCATATATAAAGAAAACACACAGCGCAGACTGCACTCTCTACTTTAACAGTGTCAACTACTGGCTTAATTCTGTCATGAACAAGGTGAAAGTTGATGTTGACCAGTAAAACACAACCCAAACCACATTTAAGTAAAAATGAAAAGGAACACATTTTAGAGGTCTAACAGAAATCTAGGTCAACAAACCAATGTCAGTCTTACAGAAAAGTGGGCGATAAAAGATGCAGGGCACCATCCATTCAGTTGTAACGGCCAAGCCACTTTGTTGACGATGAAATGGTGGCAGCGTTTTATGATACTGGCAGGTAGGCTCTAAGAACAGCTTAAACCTCAGCGCCTAAGGCTCAGGAGAGTTCTCTCAAGGCCTAAGCAAGTGTTTCATTAACAGTGGATTTATCCCCACTGAGAAGGACAGCACACCTCTCTCTAGTCTCCAGTCAAAGTCATGGAAACACAGAGTAGGAAAGACACATTCATAATGGCACTATTCCCCTGCCAGAAGCCAGAGGCAGTGCAGAGACTATTCTGAGCACTGTGTGTTGGTATGTGTGTGCGTGAGTGCACAAGAAATCCCTCCTAAGATCCCTAATGAGACTCAAGGAGTGGAATGGCGGCCTGCTCACGGACCGCTCAAACGGCAGTGGATCAATCTGTTCCCACACACTGTAAATCAAACACACCTCAGGTGGGGACTGGGGCAAGGGAGGCCTGCAGGGGCCAGTTCCCCTGCAGACTCTGCTATTCTTTTGGGGCCACCAGCAGTCAAGGAGAGGTACGAAGGCGCCTCAAGTAGAGATGAGAACCGCTCTAATCAAACTACGCAGGTGGTCCACCTTGGTGGCCGACTGTTAGAAGCCTTCTGGGAAACAAAAAAGGGCATTTATTCACCGTCACGTATTCCAGAGGCAAACATTCAGCTCCTATAAGCCCGTCAGGTGTGGTATAAAGTAGGGAAAGGTAGACAAGAACATATATAACATTATGTATAATTAATGTACAATAAGGCTCTTTAATTTTTTATGTTTTATTTTTTACTGAAATATACTCATACTTAAACTATTTTTTACTCAAATCAAAATTGATCCCACACAAGGTTTCCATTTTCAGCAAATTCTGTTTTCTATCCAATTGCAGTTCACAGCAAACAGAGTTATCTCTCTGCAAAGTGAAGAGAAAAATCAGGATATGGAGGAAACGTAAGAAAGCTGCTAATTTGCTGCAGTTCAGAAAAAAAACTTTAAGTAATTAAAAAACATTTAGTGAAACTACACCCATCATTAGAAATGCATCATGTTTCCATTAGGAGTTTTGCATTACATTTTTTAAAATGTGTTTCTTACCTATTTTTTATAATAATTAAAAACCCTGATACATGTCCCCTTAAAAAACACTAAACCAATATACCCTATATATTTCTCAGTTCATCAAACCTGCTAAGCCTTAATGCGCACAAACCTTTCTATATGAAGTATTGACTATGCCTATTGTTAGTGTCTATGTGTGAAGCATGTGTATGGGAGCATATACTGACTGAGTCAGTGGTTGCAGTGTAGGAGTGCAGAAAACATGATGCAACATGTTCTCATTAGGGCCTTAACAGGGGAAGTGACGCCTGCTGCCCTCTCATAAAGGCCTCCACGACCCTCTCTCTCGCTCGTACGTGCACGCTCGCGCACACACACACACACACACACACACACACACACACACCAGACGCACAGCTCCCTCTCTTATTTCCACCAGTGTCTGGCTCTACCATCCACCCTCGTGGCCAAATGCACTGTGGGGTAGAGCAGAGTGGTGAGCATTATGGTGACATGTTTATAGCGGCTGTGAGCAGCGGGGGACATTACCAGGAGTGGTGGCACAGGTAATTCATTACGATGTGACCTCTGAGGAGGAAATGAAACTGAGTCAAGCTCCATGTGTAAGCTGCCTTTGCGGGTTACTGAAAAAAACATGGGGAGGTTAAAATGATCTATTATAAATACGCTTAGCACAGACAGTAAATTAAACACATACACATGCACTAAAACACACATATAAAAACACATATTCATTGTTAGTCATTGCAGACATAATATGTTGGCTGGATTTGGGATATGCAATAGGGCTAAAACTATTGATTATTTAAATTTAGTTTCTCAGAGCTCAACACTTCAATTGCTTGTTTTGCCTGACCAACAGTCCAAAACCCAAGATAGTAAGTTTACAATCTTGTAAAACAGAGAAAAGCAGAAAATCATTACAACGGAAGAGCTGTAACTAGTGAATGTCATTTTTGCTTGAAAAAAGACTAAAACGCTGAATCCATTATCAAAATAGCTGCAGGTAAACTTTCTGTTGATCGAGTAATCGAGTAATCATTTTAGCTCTTGTATGCATTTTTTAACACAATATGTTTTGAGACTGATATCCAATATTTATCATCTGTGAATTTGACCATGTTCATGTTTAAATTGCAGGTACTCAGTATTCACCAACCCGCATTTTTGGAAAGCTGGACAAACACTTCTGCTTATTCCATAGAAGTGAAAGTAGGTGAGATATCAGCTCTCACAACCACAGTTATTTACAGAGATCAGATCATTTCGGGGATACGCCAGGTTTTTAAATGAAGAGTTACGCAATTTGCAAAACAATACATGGAAAATAACCAATAAATAACAAAGTTTTAGGCTAATTTATGTAGCTGTAGTAAATGAGGAACACTCATATCTGTAGAATTTGACATGGGAGAATATCTTATATTTAACATGATCCATTGAAGCATTGAACAAAATCTTATAAGAAAAGTAACACATTTCAACAAAAGAATCACATTTGTTCTGCATCGAACTACGTGCCCATGTTGTGTGATGTCAACACAGGCTGTACATCATCTCCTATGAAGAATGTTTTATCGAGTACAGGAGCCCCTCATGTCGCAGTCACCGCCCAGGAACAGGAGCACTAGTGTCGGGGGATGGGGAAATGTAATTAGGCCCACCAGGTGCACAGATCAGGGAACTAGTTACTGCTTCCCAAATTTATTACTTCCGTGCAGATTTTGGGGGTGCATACCAAAATCTACTAAATGAGCCTCCAGTGAGAATTGGCAACAAACAGACTCATTGTTACCGAAGCCTGGACACTTCAGGCCATCAGTGTGTCAGGCCCAGCAGTACACACACCCTCAGGTCTACATAACATGGTCGCTATTTGCTTCTGGTCTACAGTGGCCTGGCCGCTCAGTGACAAAGCAAACATCTCACTAGCTTAGTGCGTGCAGATTTTTTTCATGGCGCACAAGAATACTAGACCATTGAGGAGATATCTCAAGCTTAACATGACTTTTAGGCTCAGTGTTAAAAACTTTCCTCTGGTGTTTTCTGGGGCCCATTAGCATCTGCTCTCTTAAAGTCAGCTGCATTTGTTCACAAAGGTCTAAAGTGGACCACCCAGCACTCATATTATCAACTTGAATCTGCTGACTCATTTTGAATTTGTTATATCACAATTGATGTTGGTTGGAAATGAATCCGTATTTTAATTGTATTTTATATTTGTTTTATGAGATTACGTTTTTTTTTTTTTTAGATTTCAAGTTTTTCAGGAAAAGCATTACACTTTTCCACATAGCTGTATGTGGGAAAGGGTTTATATTAAGAACATGGAGCTTTTAATCTCTACATTATCACAGCTATGACCAATTAGGTCTTTGGGCTTCTTATATTTTAAAGTTACTGTAGTAAAAAGTACAGAGATGAATGTGTACAAATCCACTTTGGATGGATTATGATATATTCAAGTATAAGAAGTAGTCTTTAAATTATTAATTGGCCTATTTATCTTACCTATTTACAAATTATCCTTTTCAATATGTTTTTATTTACTGAAGTTTGGCCCTTGCAGGCTGGTTAATGCTGTGTTATTAAATGAGTCCAGCAAGTAAGTGTTGGCCTATAATATCCACCATAAGCTTTTACTGTACAGACCAGGCAGCTCAAGACAGCCTCCTCAACCAATAGCAAAGCAGCGCCACCTCTTGTTCGCAGACCTGACCAGCAGGCCAGCTGGGGAAAATGGGGACAAGAATGTGTGCTTGTTTTCCAGGCGCCTAATTATAAAGGAGAATGTGCTTTGAGCAGCAGGCCACCAGATGAGGAGGAAGACAGGCCAAATCAAGCACTCTCTCTGTAATTATGCTTCACAGGCACTTGGCACAACGCACAAGATTTCGCACTTCTCATTGTGGGCACAGGCCAGTGGACAAAGGAGGGGGGCAGCAAAGTTTTTCCACTCTGAGCCAACTAATTGCCTCATTATTCCCCAATAAGTCATTTGGAAGCATTTTTTTCTAAGGCTAACACCTCGGACACATGCACAGCACACAATCTGAGGGCAGAGGATATTAAAGCCAGTCAAGCAACAAACAAGGACAACAGAGACAGCTGGGCCTTGTCAGCTTCAATAATAAGAGTCTGAAATATTAGATTGTGAAACAGATGTAGGAACTAAAAGAGTGTCAAACTGTGAAGAAGGGAATTCACTTTGTAGACTAGGCTTAGTTAAAAGATATAAATGCTTTAGCACTTTGCTAAAATGTAAAGTTCATAATATAAAATATAATGTAAAATGTATGTAAGATAAAACTAAATTGAAATGTAGTTTCTGACCCTTTATGCCCTCCAATTAATACATGGATATAGAAATATTGTATGGAGGACCAAAACAGACAATAAATATATAAGCAAAATGAATAAATAAAGTGATACACAAATTTCTATATATAGTGATATGCTGCTTTTATGTTTTTATGTATTTATATAATAAAGTGAATAGGGGCTATAAATACATCGGCCTGTGGCACTAAACCACCTGGAGATTTAATTAAAATCCTAAAATGAATTTCTGATTTCTGTCAACTCAATACCATGCTTTAATTTTTTTTTACATATTACTAACGTAAATAAAAGCATTTCCTGTACACAGAGGGGATTTGATCAATATAGTGCTTTGTAAGCACATAGGTTCACAGCTAACAACTGCTTTTCACATAATGGCCATCAATTGTCATACAAATAACTTAATCAGAAAAATGTATCATAAAGTAGCTGAGGCAAATAAATGTTTTCATAGCTTGAGCCATAATGAACAGGGAGTTCTTGTGTTATTGTTTCACCCCACATGAACTAGAGGTGGCGCTGTTGATTGTGGTGGGACTTGATGTGCAGTTAGGAGGGCAGCTGTTATCTAGCATTTGCACTGATAGAAAGCATGCTATGAGCTGCTGCAGTTGTACTGTACACCAACACTCATGTGGGATTAGATATGATTTAATTCATTAATTACAATAAAAAAATAGGTATAATACAATTGTAGATTTTTTCACTGTGACACACTTGTTATAGTCCTGGTCATGAAGCAAATTCAAAGTCCACATCTATACATCACCATGGTAAGCAACACAGTCGTCTTTAAAGGTACTTTTTCAGATGGTCAGATTTTGGGTGACATATCCTTTAAACCACTTGATGACAACTGCCTTTTTTTTAAATGAAATGAATACTGCAACTTTAGGCAATACATGCCTATAGACAAACCTATAGAGAATTTGATAGTTTCTCAGGTTTATCAGCTGCAGACATATACAGTTAAAAGTAATATGGGATATATGGAATGAATATTTATCAAAATAGACACGCATTATTATTATTATTATTATTATTATTATTATTATTATTATTATTATTATTACTACACAGTTACTCATTACATTGATTTGGTTTGTCATAAATATGAGAACATGATATACTAAATTATGAGATCTAATTTAGATTTGTTTTGACTTTGTTTAAGAGTGCATCCTTATCTCCAGAAAGTTAGTAAAACTGCACTATGTTGTCAGGCGGCTTGAAACAAGCTTTTAAGTAAGTGTATCTTCATTGGTTCCTGCTGCAGACTACAAGTTAACTCACGACGCTTCGAAGGCAGCTCTGCGCGCGGGCCTTGCGCTGCAATAATATTGCGCGAGCGAGCCGACGGAGCATAAAGAAACTCTTCCTGTCTGTGTTTCAGTGCGGCTCGGTTGGTGTTGCAGCTACCTATCTAATCAGTGATACAGTAGTGGTAAAGAAATGTAGATGGTGAACAGGAACTGTAATATATCTCTACATAGACATCAACAGCCACCACACCTAGCAACACGGTTGTCAGGACGCAGGAAGTAACTTGCTAGCTCGCTAATTTAGCCACTTCTGCTAGCTGCAAACCTCGGTCATTGCTCGCTCATTACTTATCGGCTCTTACCGATGTGGTTATCCTCGATGTGCACGATTAGCTCGGCCAGAGAGTCGAAGTGAAGTCCGCAGCCCCCGAATCTGCAAGCGTTGGAAAAGAAAGAAGCAGCGGCGATGCCTGTCATGGTCGCTGCTGCATTGGAAATGAGGGCAGGCAGCAGCAGCGAGCAGCGACCAGCGGGGAGACAGCAGGCGGACAGCGGTCGGAACAGCTGGAGCGGCAGGGGCGGTGCGGTGCGGTGCGTCAAACCAGCTGGAGAGAGAGAGAGAGAGAGAGAGAGAGAGAGAGAGAGAGAGAGACAACCAGACCGGAAGTAAGGCTGATTGACTTTCATTAGAAAAGCTTAAACTTTTTTTATTTATTTTATTTTTTAAGAAATTGAATATGAAAAAACACAGATTTTATATAATACATGTAAATTCATACAACTTGATTAATATTTATCTTAAGTGACATTAAATAAACAAACAAAATATTCCTGCTGCTATGACAATAGCCTACCTGTTAGCCTACTAGACACCAAAGTAGCTTTTTAAGACTTTAGTGGCCACTAGCCACTAGCCACTAGCCACTAGCCTAACATGGTATGAGTAAAGTTGGCTACCTATGTACGACTTGCGAAGAAGTGATCAGCAAATACTAACTACCTTTACTGTTAAAATACTTTAATACAATTAATTCAATTATCACAATTTAAATTACATAAACTTTTCTATTCAACTTATAAATTAAAATAGAACATTAGTCAACAAATCAATGAACCTTTTCATCACTAACTAACTAAATATCGCCACTAGTCTGACTAAATATAGAGTGTTTATAATGTGTATATTATAACAATGCACAGTTTTTAAACATGTTAAGTGATTGTATTGTCTCTCAGGGCGTAAGTCTCAAATAAATTAGTGTATTTATTATAATAGTAAATGGACTATAGAAACTATACAATGTATTTTATTATGTATGATACATGGTAATAATAACATAAATACCATTTTAGCAAAGTCACAGTTTTCCCACAAAAAAGACAACTGGCATAATTCTAAAGTAGTTATATAAAGTATTTGTAAAACACTGAGGGGAATTAGGGTTTTTTAAAATTGCGTCTTGACGCATAGTTTGTGTACTTAATATAGTTGGCAGGATTGAGAAAAAAGAGGGACTGTCAGTAGCTAATCAGCACCATTACTACAAACAACCTGCTGAATCCTTCCAGCTTTTCAATTTGCCCCCCATGCAGTGTCTTCCCTGAAGGTGTGTACTGCTTTAACAAACTCTAAAGTGTTTTTGTTCATTCATTCATTTTGAATCCTATCTAAATCTGGATTTGTGTCCACTTATAGCCACACTAAAATCATTTAAAATAATGAATTTATTGATATATTTATTGATTTATTGAATGCAATTATCAGTAATTATCTTTTGTGATAAACGTTAGTGATACAGTTGTGGCATGCATCACACACTTGAGCAGCTGAAAAACATCTTATGGCCACAATGTGGCAGTGTTGATCAGTAGATAAATTTAGTCATGCTTGTTCTTTGTGTTCAGTGATATATGGTCTTCTATAACTATCCCAAACTTCTACCAAAAGTGTTGTTGCATACATGATGCTAATACGTACTCAAAGCGAGCAGTATCAAATATATTTTAAATGCAAGTTGCTTCAAGCTTCTGTCTGATGTTATGTCTACATGGATAATTAGTCACATGCTGCAAGGTAATTTTGTTCATTCAGTTGCTTGGGATAGAGACAAGCTTGAAACGAACACTTGCCATTTAGGTGCTCGCACTTGTAAAAAGTGGTCAGTTTCCAATAAATTCTGTTCCATGTATATGGAATCAACTTAAAATTTCAGTAGTAAAGAAGTAAGTAAGTAAAGAACTACAGCTTGTGGGTGCTAATTTGACTTAAAGTACTTACTCAGAGCATTAGATATGAAACATTTTGTATCTCGATTTTTACAAAATCTAGCTTTGTTTTTCCATGTCTGTTTTCAGTTAAGAGATGGAGTTTTACTTTCTCCAGTTAATTTCTTTTTTGCATTTTTTGCATTTATTGACTGTGCAGTAACTTTAAGTTTATGCCTGGTGATGGTGTAGTGGGTCATCATTGGGCCCAGACCATATTCAGATCAGGCACCACAGTGATGGTAAAACTAGTTTTCCAGTATGCTTGAGAACACATGGTGCATTACTTTGAAATCTCACACAGCCTCACGAAGCTAATGGCTTTCGTTTAAGATGCTGGCATTGCCTATCCTCAGTTATTCATTGATGGTTGTGCATGATGAGCATAGCTGCAACTAATCACTACTCTTCAACTTGTTACAGACCATAAATGTACATGTACAGTATTTGGGATTTTCTGCTCTAGAGATTTCCTGAATAAAATAAATAAAACATAATTTGCTCTCTGTTAGATAGTTGCATGCACTCCCACATACTACAGTAAAGAGGGGTACCTCATTTCTTCTGGCTTCTACAATTTCGCAGCCAGCAGAGACATATTTATTAAATTAATCCAAAATATTATCCATACAATGTTGTAATATACATTACAAGAATGGAATATATAAAGTTATTGTTATATCATCCATTTATATGACACTTTTCAAAACCCAGCCAGAGAACATTTATGAATGGTTTTACAAACAACTTTAATTATCCAGTATGAGCACACAGAAGCCCAATGCAAATGTCAAAAGAGTGATGTACTTACTCACAAATGCTGAGCACAGAGGACATCACCCTACACTGTTGTAAATCTAAAGAGTCATCACACAGGCATCACCATTCACCACACACGTAATGTAAATGTTACAGGGTTGAGTGTTTGAGTGTGGGAATGTCAATGGGGTTATCTACTGGGAACCTCCCAGCACATATGTTTTGTTGAATTAGTCTTTCAGTTCCACCATAACACTCCACAGTGATGTTTGGCGTCCCATGATCCGAGTCTCTCCTGCACCAGTGGAGTTCCCTACTCTTATGGTTAAAGTTAAATTCCCACAACCCTATACTGAATTAATTAATCACTGCACGTTTGTTTTGCCATGTAGCGAAGCAACTTTAATAGATGCAATGACATTGACACCGTAGAGCAGAGCATGACGAATCACTAAAGATTCTCATTTTTAAGAGTAACACGTAAATATACTTTTCAACCCGCCCCAGACTTTGATAAACAATGTCAACAATGTCATGCTTTGGCAGTACTGTAACAAGTCCTGAGGTCATTATTCAATATTTCCTGATCTTTAACCACTAAACAGCTAAACATCCATCTCAGCAGTACAGAAACTAAATTATATCAACAATCACAGGCTACAAGTCTGTCTGAGAAGAACTGAAATGGAACTTGGGCTGCATCCATTGGTAAAACAAGCTTGGTAATCAGCCACCGTGAGTCTATGAACAAAAATGTGATCAGAATGTCACTGTTTTTCAAATCCTATATAAAATGGCCAAAACGTTACACTTAGTAAAGCTATGTTGTTAGAAGTGAAGATAGTAAACAACTGAATGTACAATCTGCCATCTGACTTGGGTTGCTGAAGTGTTGAAATGTAAACGACAATGGCATGCAGTTACACTGAGAGCCCAACGTTTCCATCCCTGCAGGCACAATTGTCTCTGCTTAAGGTGTGGAGAGCAGGAAACAATGTTTTACAGTAACATTCCTTCAACGTCTGCTTTCCATCTTCGATTGTTGGACAAAGTAAAATATATATATTTTTTTATATTTTGTTTACAAATTGAAAACCTGTATGACACTTTTGTTATTTAACCTCCTTCGCCTTTTGCACCTGCTGCAACAAAGCATCCTCACTGGCGGTAATCTTCCCAAGGTGATCTTACTCAAAAGCATTGCACAAAGGCACAA
Organism: Sander lucioperca; assembly: GCF_008315115.2. Classification (NCBI taxonomy): domain Eukaryota; kingdom Metazoa; phylum Chordata; class Actinopteri; order Perciformes; family Percidae; genus Sander; species Sander lucioperca. The sequence goes on from NC_050182.1 coordinate 28,200,325, forward strand.
TAATAAAAGGTTTAGTATAATATAGATCAAATCTGCTTTAGTGCGGGTCACTGACCCAAACTGTATCGGCTCTTTCCAACCTTAATAGTCTGCTCCTCTGGGAGCATAATGTTTGGATTGGTTGGGAAATATATTGGCAATAAAGAGACAAAAGGATGTCATAAACGTTGATTAAAGCTCTGGTTAAAAGACAGAGGCGGAGAAGCTCTGAGTTATGAGGGCTTTTCAGACTGCGTTATTGTTTCAGTGACAGAGCTCTTAGTGCGTCTAGTGGAGTGGTCGCAGGCGAGTGGTAAACATTTCTCAATGTGTGAGGAGTCATTAATCCCTGAAGCCGAGGATGGCTTCACTACCGGTGTCTGTGGCCCAAGAAATCACAGCCAGTTGGCACCAGTAGGTCACACAGAGCTCCAACATGAATGCTTTGTACTCCAAAGCTGTTTAAATCTCTTCTGATGTGCTATAGCTAAGGCACACATTTCAGGAAAGTCAGTGTGGAACAACTATGTGTTTTGCACATTCAATTCATTTGTGAAGCTTGATGATGCATGTAAGGTCTGCCAGGTTAAGGGCCCTTTTTTGAGAGATAAGTTTTGTTAAATTGGATTGCCAACTCCCCAGGACCCCAGAATTTAAAGGACCTGAAAATCACCAGGTTTACTGGTTTGTGCTTATTCAATTGAAATTATTCACTACATGATAGGTGGGTCCTGGTAGATTTTCTAATCCTGGGGGTCTTGGTAATAGTGGCAGGTTAGCAGGTTAATCCATTCATTACTGTTTTTGTTAGTGTATATCCCCCTGGATACACAGGTGGCTAGTCATCATATCTTAATATTGCATATACTCCTTTAGGACATGAACACCTTGGAGTGTAACTGAGTTTAATGGAACCTCACTCAAATGTTGTATACTTTTTTTTCTCTGTATCTAAATCTGATAAGCCTGTTTCACAGAAGACATTTTTACATTTCACAGTAGGAAAAACCCAGGTGTAAACTATTAAATTAGCGATGGCCAAGTTCCATTTAGCAGCTTCAGTTTCATTTTCAGGGTCAGCATGGTTTCTCTATTTATCATTATCAAAAGGTATAAGTGCATTTTTTTATTATATATTATATCATTAGGATGACTCAAATGAAAATTATTCCAGTATGCCACTTGAAGTTGTTGGGTTTATTTTTTATTTTATTTTTTACAGTAGGTGAAGTCCTAAAAATGGTCTTTTAAGTAATGAAGTGTGATTGAATCTTCTCATTTCACACTTAGTTCAGTGATTTCACTCCGCTCATGAGACAGTACAGAGTTATCAGTTGAGGACGCAGTGCAGCGCGCTTATTTGCATGCCAAATGGGTCAGTACTGGAGATCCAGCTCTGGACCACACCCACTCAGGTCCAGCAGTGTCCACCCATGCCTCTGGTTGTGCATTTGCAAACTCCGCCCCGCTCGCGCCGCCTCCAAGCGGACCGCAATGATTTAGAAGTTCAGGAATCCCACGTGACGTCACCCGGGGGTGACGTTATGCTTCTCTAAATAGATCGTATTGTAATCTTTTCTCAGTCCAACGTGGTTTCTTTTCAGAGACTGCTTCAAATTTTCTACACTTGTTTGGTAAGTTGAAAACCTCACACCACCATGCAGAGGACCGTGCACGCGCCCCTGCAGGTTTGTTGTGTTTGTTTAAAGCGATTCTTGTTACTTTTTCTCCTCCTTTTTTCATGCAACAGCTTGTTTTGTTGTTCGCTTCAGAAATCGAGGTGTTCATTTTTTCTTGTTGTTGTTCTCAATTCACGTGTGCAAGTTTTAGAGAAAGGGGACCATGTTAGTTTTGTAAGAGTAGCCTACATGCATTGTCATCTCATTTCGGTGTCCGTGCGTTGGCCTATCTGTTGACTGTTGTTGAAGTTGAACGTGGAGTCAAGTGCCGCTGCTGCTGCTGCTCGGTCTGTCAGATAGCTGCGGGGACAAGTCTGCAGGAATTCATCTCAATTCCGACTGAAAACTACACAGTGGCTCATTGCAAAGGATGATTTCCATTGCACTTAACACCAATTTGGCACGTCTTCCAGTTGTTTCTATTTGCTCCATAGCTCAAAGCTGGATCCCTGCACCATTACCATTCCTGTCCCATCTCGGGATACGCAGAGCCGGCGCTGGTCCCGGACTGGCTGCGTGCTGCGGTTCACCAGTGACCGTCTGGGAAATGATAGCCCGGTGGTTTTGCTGTCATGTCAGTTAAAAAGAAAAGAGTGATGCTCTTGTTCCCGTGAAATTTACGTTCTTTTTTTCTCTTGAACAGCAATGTGACCACCAACATTACGTCATTCTGCAGGCCAGTCGATATTTGATTAACCGCTGAGATGTTGGGGGTTACTTTCAGGAAGGTTGTGCTGACGAGGCGCGCTTTAATTGTGGCTATACAGCTTGGAAAGAAAGAAAGAAAGAAAGAAAGATGTTTTAATCATTTGATTACTCTCCGCTGTCATTATGTTTATGTGACAACACTATCAATAACCACTTGTTTCTCATGCACGCTGCTTTAGATTAATGTGGAGGCTTCCGGTTTTATTGTGTCCCTTTTAATTGGCTGTGTTAATAGCACCTGATAATAAGGCATTCAATTATAATGATGATGTTAGTAATTCTGATCATTTAATACAGACGGAGATGGACTTTTATTTATTTTGTAATAGTTTTGAGAACAGGCACCTATTGTAGGTAGAATGTAATTTCTTTTAATAGAATAAGCTACGTTTTATGAAAGCAACAGTTTGAGAAAAAGTTTGGAAGATGAATACACTACTCTTTCACATTTTCCACTTCTTTGTTGTAAGAAGCCATGGCAGAACATCTTTTATCTTGAGATTGAGAAGTTAATTGTGACTTGATAATAATAATAATAATAATAATAATAATAATACATGATAAATCAGCTTTTTATTTGTATAAAATTCTAACTGTCAATAATATTCTATGGAGTGAATAGCCAACTAAGGAAAATATATATGTAATATATAATTTATTAATAATAAATACTTACAAAAACAGAAAAGACTAAAGTCACTGACTCTACATTAAACTTACTGGACAACTTGAGTTATTTAGTAACCTTGATGCAGATCTAATTCTTTACATATTTTACACAATGTTCAGCTTGATTGCCAGCGGCTCATTGCAGTAATGAAATGTGACCTTTATTTGTTTATGGTTGTTGCATGTGCTCAAGGTGAAACATTCCTCTGGTAATGATTGTGCGTTTGTAGGAAGGGGTCGAATAACAGAAATCATAACACCAATCAACAGTTTGGCCCAAAAGTCTCCTTTCACCTTAAAAAAAAACTTGTGCACATATTTTTCTTATTTTGACTTGTACATTGTTGATGCTAATATATTCTGGGACTTTAAGAACAAAGTATAAAACCTTTTGTAAGTAAGGATAATGTGAGTGGTATTAGTGCCATGGTAGCCCGCTGAGGGGGCTTCTTTGTGTTTGTTATGAGTTTACATGTTGTGGAAGAGACAAATAATTGATAGGTCTTGAGGTTTACATCACAGCAGTCTTTTTTGTCACGCATTCATGTCAATGAACTTAAAGTTCAGGGCAGACATTGTCTAAGAAGGCCATGTTCCCTGCCTTAGGGGTCGCCATGATCCTACCTTGAACTTGTGCTGTCAAAGGCCCAGGCTATAGGGAGCTGGGGATTTGAATTGCTGTGCATGTTTGTGCTTGCTTTAACCCCATTTGCCTTTGCACCCTAACCCATCCTTTCCTCACCATATTGTTTAAATTCTAATATGCGGTCTACCTGGAGAATTCCTCCCCAGCTCCTCTTGAAATCGAACTCCGAACCCTAATCCTTCCCCTCGCACACATCAGGATATAGTTAATGTAAAGTGTAACCAAATTTCCTCTGCTAAACTAAAACATCTATATCAAATGAGAGCCAAGTGCCTCTTGCATGGAAAGGGGCATTCAGTACTGATACTTTTAAGTGTGAAAGCTATTGAATAATTCACAGAGGCATTCACAGAATTAATAGTTAAAAGTTGTATGTGTCATATGGTTCAAATTTCCTGGTAAATGTGATGAAATGACAAATCCCATTTTAGAAACAGGAAGGTAAAAGTAACATTTTTGCATCTGGTTTTTTAGTCATGGATACACTTATTATTATTGCTCTCTGGTGATGTCAGTTTTGTGATCTTTAGTAGAGTTAGAAAAGAAGTGACTCATAGTCGTACAGGTGTTCAGGAAGAAAGCCTGAAAACAATGGTGGCAATGAGAATTGTACGAACAGCTTAAAACATTCCATATAACTTTATTTGAGATAAAAATGTGGCCTAAAATGTTGAGAATAATCAGCGACATATCCACAGGCTTTTTGAAGCAGTGCTTCCTTAGTCGTACTTGCCATTATCCTGGGTTTGGGTTCAGGGTTAGGATCGGCAGTCTTAGTCATGTTTGTTGTGTCAAAGGAAACCAGGTGAGTTTTTAGGGGCCCTGTAGTAGAGACGGAGTGAACTGGTGACAGAAAGAGAGACCAGGGCTCATTGCTCTCTGACAGAGAGACCCTGTCCAGACCCTGTTCTGCAGGCTCGGTCATGAAGTACAGCTTGTTAGGAAAACAGCACTGCTTAGCATAACACAATATTTGAGTGTTTTGACGGTGCTTGAGGAAATAGTCTGTACCCATGAAAAAGACACACATGTACATAGTGTATGAAGGTATTCATGCTTGACACGTGACATGTGGCAGTGAATTATGCGTTCGTTTTCGTGAATTGACAACGGTGGCAGGTACTAGTAGAATAATAAACTTTGTGCTGTATGTGAGCAATAAATAGCAACTGTTGGGTGCAATATCACCGCTGTAAATAATTTAGATGTTCCAGTCATTATCAAGAGCATACATGATAAACACACCTAATGCTGATGATTAAATTATTAGCTTCTTAACAGACCCCTTAGAAATGTTTGTTTTGATGGGATTGGATGAGGGAGACAAAAGAAAACTTGCATTGTTAACTGTAACTTCTTTATCTACAGATTTCATTATTTAGCTTTACTTTTGTGGTGTCAGAATAGAGATGCACCTACCAGCTTTCCTAATTCATCCAGGCACCATTCAAATAGTTTGTAAAGATCTAATTTACTTATTGGTGTGCAAAGTGAGTCTCATTAACTGCAGGCACCCTGGACGTTTACATGCTCTCGGTGCGACTTTGGTTCAAACCTCACAGGGACCAACTAGGACCTTCCTGTATGGATTTTAAATGCCCGTTCCCTGTTTGCATGTCCCATACCAAAATACCTGCATGTTTAGTGTTAAGAATCTTCCTGATATTGATTAAGGCACTGGCTCGAAGATAAAGATGGTCCCTTACTGCTGTGCTGTAGCTGGGGATTAATAAAGACTACCTTAATACTTATCATCATACTCTCTTATCATCTGTTAAAACATCTGTCAGAAAGTGCTGGGAATCTGTAGTGTTGGCATGTGGTGAGTGCTCAGAGGTTGTTTGTTTGTGTTTGTCAATGATGAGGATAATTAAAATGGCATCCGGACAAAGACCTTGAAATCAGAAATACGTAATGATGACACAGTAGCCAGCAGTCAATAAATGTAATGTTAGAGGCAAGGGTTTAAGTCCAAAGAATACTCAAATAATACGGTTGTACCTTAATTTCCTGAGTATAATAATAATAAAAAAAAAATCTAATTTAAATGTATAAGCTAAACGTTGTAATAGTTCTACTTTTTCTGCAAAATTGTTTTGAATATTGTTGACAGGGACACTTGGGGAGATGTAATCTGTTGCGAAAGTTAATGGTTTAAATATTTAAATATGTGTGAGGCATCACATGCATTAAATGCAATGATTGATTAAAGTGCACATCAAAGCCTTTCAATGGCATGTCACTGCTATTGTTGTGCTCATGGTTTGATCTTGAGAAGCTGTTAAAATGCACCTGTTATTTCTGTTGTTTTTCTCTCTGACATCTGGTCATAAATATAGTCACGCTGTTTTAGATATATATTTTTAAAGCTGAATGCAGCATCCACCCTTGTGTGCATGATTTAGTTTCTGTGGGTAAACGGAGAGACAGGATATTTACAGAATTTGTTGGTCTTTCCTTTTTATGTGACTGGTTTCATTTTATAATTTTTAAACAGAGCCCAAGTATGAGGCACTCCTCTTTTCTGAGAAAGTTTGCCCTCTTTTTCACTCTAAATTATTAAAGCATCTAAAACAATAACTGAAGCCATTGTACATTTGACATGATGCATGGCTGTAGTGTACAGAACAATTACTTACAAAGCACAGATCTGGCACTAATTGCAGGTGTTTTTTGGAGCAATTAACTGCATCTTGTGTCTCCCTCATGCAATGCTGCTCTGCCGACACATCCTTCTCTCATTCTCACTCTGACATGTACAGTATACCAACTGAATAACTTAATGAAATCATTAAATGATTGCTGACTGTAAAAAATCGAATGTCATCTTTCAAAAAAGGTATTCAATGAGTTTTAAGTGCCATTTAAAGTTCAATTTGTCTCACTGCATAAGTACATTAGTGAAAAGGGATTTTTCACATTACTACTGGGGAGTAATTATAGTTGCCAGACCAGATGTGTTCAACCAGATTCTGTCACTTTGTGGTGAGAATAAATATTTGAAGACCACAGTTAGTGTTTCATTTCAAATTTCAAACATGGTTTATCGTGTCATTGTTTCTATCCAAATATAAGCTGAAACCCATCACAATTGTGCCTAGATGTGTATATGTACCTCTGTACAATTTGGTGGCCCAACAGAAATTAATGATTGTAGCTTTTATAGAGTGCTATAGAAATACGTTATTTTCTTGTTGTTGTTTTTATTCATGACGAGCTTTAGAGTAGGTAGTAGTAGTAGAGCAGGTATTAGTCTGTTTGATTACGTGTAATAAAAGCATATCAATGTTTTTTTTCATTGTTTCCAGTTCTTTTATAACCCACAACCTTAGCCTTGATGTCAATTTAGTGGAAACTAGATTACGGTAATGTGAAAAAACTGTTTATTACTGAAAATAACCACACAGCTGTTTCAGGTGCAATGGCAAGTCCAGTGTAGCGTGACACAATGAGTATATTTTTGATCTTGGATGCAGGTGACTCAAGTCATTCACTTCCTCTTCCCGCTTTCTCCTTTTGTCAATTTTTGTAGTTTTATGAGAAGGTGGCCAGAGTGATGAACTCGGACCAGGAAAGGCCGTATGTGTGCAACGCTCCTGGCTGTTCTCAGGTGAGTGTGTATGTGTGTGTGTGTGTGTGTGTTTACCTGTAATATTAAGCATGTACATTGAGGAGGTCTGAGGAGTGGGTTACTGCCGCACCATAAGGGAGAAACAGAATAGCATAGATCTGAGTGTAACACAAACTGTAAATAATGCTGCAGGTGTAAAAATCCCTATAGAAAAAAATGCTCTTTGAAGTCAACACCAGGGCTGATGCTCTTTTAGGATGCACTCTTTAAATGGAGAATAACAGTGAATGTTATTTTGGTTTAAAGCTTCAGTGTACTGGTTTGTTTGTTTTATAATCTGTGAACAGAAAACCTTTTTTGTCTTTGTACTTACAATCCTACTTTTATAAAACTCAACAGCGATTCCCCACGGAGGACCATCTGATGATACATAGACACAAACATGAGATGACCCTTAAGTTCCCCTCCATAAAGAACGACAACATGTTATCAGGTGAGTTAGGGCTACATCAATACACACTCAGCCGGGTTCACTGGGAACTTGTAGTCCATTTGCAGGTGTGTGCCTCAGTGACTCATGCTCAGACACACTTGTCTATCATCAGAAAACTTCATGGCGTGTCTATACCAGTTGTTTACAGTAATGTATATCATATGACACACGATACCTTGTAATTCAGCTTTGTTACTACTTAATGCACACTTTAGGAGGTGCTGACATCAGACTGGAGAAATCAGCATGTTAAGCTAAAGTGTGATTTGTATTTTCCCATCACCGGAGGTGTACTGATCTTAGCATAGAAGGAGTGGGTGATGGTTTACAATGGTTTTATGGATGTTGGGGTGTACACGCCTCAGGTGACATGCTGATGGGCACATTAATCTACTGTTCAAAGAAACATCAAATCATAGATTGTGTCAACTCAAGGCTGATCCATAAGTATAGATCTCCATTCCTAGAAACGGCCGGGCCACCCTAGATGACAGCACAAGCCACACCGCTAAGATTGTGTCTTCTTTATTATTTACGCTCAGTGGACAGCAGGATCGGATTTTCTAGGCCGGGTGTTCTTATTGCCTGTTGTCTGAGTTACAGCTTTGACCATTTCTCTTATTGAGACCTTGAACACAGGATAAAATAGTCAGAGCTTGTACTGTGTAATACAGCTCAGCCACACATGGTAACATGCTTTAAGCTGGTCACTAAAATTGCTTTAAACTTTAGTTCTATTATTGTTGACCTCCATTGACTCATAGTTGTTGTCCTCAACTAAAAATTGACGTTACTCCCTTTTTTTATTAATAGAGCTTGTGTTGTTCGAAATGGAAAAAGTGATATTTGTAGTTAAACTGTATTTTGGGTAAACAGGTCATGATGAAAGTTTGAGTCAGTCCCCAGTCTAGCCAGAATGGATAAACAGACCATGAAGTATGCTTTTAGCCTTTGAAACAAGCCTGATCCTAAAATCACCTTCAACTGTCTGAAACCTGATCTCTATGCACCCCCCACAACGTCAAGTTGAACACTGCAGCTTGACTGAGCTCAACAAATGAGACCTCCACTCAGTAGGTGAGATCTGTACTTCATCAGCTGAAATGCGGCTGTCAAGCATAGTATCTCTCTCTCACTAACAGAATGGAGGTTTTGTCTTTTTAAAATCATTGGAAATACGTAACAGCAATTTACATTCTTTTATGCAGATCTGTATCAGCTTCTGTAAAGAGTTTGTAGTCGAATTGTGGTCCACATAAATAAATAATGAAAATGAACAGCATTTTAACATCATGCTGAATAAATGGGGCTAGAAAATACAGGGGAACGCCTTTTTTCAAATTGAAGGTTAAACAGTAACAATTATACAAAAAAGTATACGATGAAACAAAAACAAACAGTCAAATCTGGTGATATCAATACAAATATATTTTCATTTCATTTGTCAAACATATACTGTGCCGTGTGTGTGTGTGTGTGTGTGTGTGTGTGTGTGTGTGTGTGTGTGTGTGCGTGTGTGTGTGTGCGTGCACGTGCGTGCGTGTGTGCATGCGTGCGTGCATGTGTGATGTACTGTTTGTTGTTGTTTTAACAGATTTCAAAGCTAAAACTTGAAAAACCTTTCCTTGATTTCCAGACCAGACGCCCACACCAACACGCTTCTTGAAGAACTGTGAGGAGGTGGGATTGTTCAGTGAACTGGACTGCTCCATTGAGCAGGAATTTTGCAAAGCCCAGGAAGAAGAGGACAGTAAACAGGTACTGCAGAGTAGAGAACAAAACCTCAGGCTGAAAAAAACCTAGGGGGAACCTACAGCCACCCACAGGGGTGAGGTCAGGTGGTTATGAACTGTTATCTGGTGCTATCATCAGTCATGTCAGTCCTTAACAGCAGCCAGCACACTATGAGCTCTTTTAATAGATTCAAAACACTTAGACCTCATGTAACCACACTCTGCTCGCTTGTTAAAAACCACCAAATATGTATACACCTCTATTTCTACCATATTTTATCTTCAACTGTAGTCATGTGTTGCACATCCAGCCCTTGCCGTGCCCCAGACACCACACTCCCCCTTCAGTCTTGTTGACAGTGACAGACAAGGCTGGCAGGTGGAGATTTGTCACCCACCAGATATGAGGAGAAAAGAGATCAGGTTCTCCACCTGTAACTTCAAACAGCTCCCCGGATATCTCTTAAGGAGGGAGTCCTATTTCTTCCCAGACTTACACACAGACCCATGAGACAACTTTTGTGACATCAATAAAAGACCTGGCCAGACATTCTCACAAGACGTGGTCATTTATGCATTATAGATCTACCCTAAGGCACCTTCACCTGAAACATGGGTACTAGTCAAATCACCACAAGACAGACTGCTTATCCAATGTCTGGAGAGATGTGCAGTGCACGCTGTAGCTAAGCTGTCGTCTGGGTGGTTTGGCTCTGGAGCTCGTCTGTGCTCAGGTCAACCTTGTCTAGCCTCCCCAGCCTGTGTGGTTTATGATGGCTCTGCTAAGTCAGCAGGAGGCAAGTCAAAGCAAAACTCTCTGGGACTGCATATACTGTAGCACAATAAGCAGAAGAAAAAGAGTAAAAGCTTGAAACTTCGAGAAAACAGCAATTGGCCAATATGAATATAAAATAGTCACGATAATTTACACACACTCTAATTTGTGTAGAGGAATGACTGATGTGGTTGATACACATTTCCCTTACCTCAACTGTGACATATATTTTAAGGTCAATACCTGTTGTCAGGTAAACATTTTCTAAAACTTTGTGACTGCCTGTATTCTCCTTTTTATATTTGATCATTGCCAGCGGCTAAAAAAAGCGAGTGAGTTTACACAGTTCCTCATTACCCATTCAAACAGTTGTAATGCTTGAGTTGTGCTGAAAATACAACTTGCTGGGAAGAATGTGACACTCTTGACAGATTCTTAACCGTGTATACTCTGCTTTCTTTTCTCTCCCCTTCCTCGCTGCAGAGCATCTCATTGCACGGCCAGACAGGCCAAGGCCAGCACCAGCAGTCCCACTCACGGATGGGCAACCATGATACCAGCATAGTGATCCAGCAGGCCCTGCCATCTCCTCAGTCCAGCTCCGTCATCACTCAGGCTCCATCGACCAACAGACAGATAGGGTGAGTAGGCCAAGCGGTTGAAGAAACCAGCAGAACAAGAAAGTTGCCAAAAGAAAGGCTTTATTAAACTTTTTGTGATTTTATCTTTGCACCTCTTTCAATTAAGTGTTTCTTCTTTGTGGTCGAGTAGTAGAGGCAGTGTTAAGGACTGCTATGAGACTGAAAATTATCTGAGGAGTGCTGTGTTCGCAGTATATCCTCTCACTTCAAGTGTGCCCCTGTTATAGCGACAGCCTTAGGCTTGACCTGGTCCTTTTGTGTCCGTGCCGATTGTCATCCCTCTGTAGTCTCTGAGGGAATGTCAGGGTTTTGTTACATTTGGAGCAGTGTGTGTGTGGGGCTGGCGATTCATGTTTTGCTGTTCATTCAGTATTGTCCCACAGCAGAGCATGCCAAACATGGTCCCAAAAGACAAGATGAGGTCATTGTTGAAGCCTTAGCTGTGACTGCTTTTACAGCGGTTTAGCATTTCATGCTCTAAATTAGTTCTTTTCACTGTATGGGAATATCAGCCACAACCTTAGAGCTCCATTTCTCTGATACCTTCGCTCTGCCATGCTACAGGTGTATAATAACCAGCCAGATATATACAATATATTAACTGCAGTCTGTGTGGTGTGCTGCTTCATTATTTACCTGCAGTGTTTATTGGTCAATAAATAGTTTATAGCATTTTTTGTCACAGTCATAATCAGACCTTAATGATCCATACCTGCAGACTGTGTCTAGCGAGACTATGTGATTTTATAAACTTGACCAGCCATCATGGGTCTTTGAGGGAAATGTATTTCCCTTTAGTGACCTTTTGTCTTTATATATCAGGAACAAAATCATTACCACATAAACATAAATACACTTGTTTTCCTTATGGAGACATTCCACTAACCTCATTTATTCCTTATCCCTTAACCCTAACAACCTTCAAACTTGTGCCAGGGCTTTGTTACTGTAAACCAGACCTGTGGCAAGCAAGTTAGACATTGAGATGGCTCAGTGATAGGCCTGTGCTGTGTTGAGGTTGTCCTGTGTAGATTTACAGCTTGAGGAGCTAGTGAATATTGGATGGGAGGCCCATCTCTAAGCCTGACTGACACTCCGTCAGGCTCTTTGTCTTGGACCTGGATGGAATTTCAGCCCCTTGGAGGAGCAGCAATCACTGCCAGAAACAGAGACTTTGCTAGGCCTGCTTCACCTGAGTTTACCTGTCAATAAAAACTCGTCAGAGCTGGTATGCCATGTGGCGGTGGTTTTTAGCCACAGAACAGCATGTAAGTCTCAGCTACATTTATCTGTAGCACATTATTTGAGGCATTTCCCGTGCTATAAGGCAGAGGTGTCACCTGTTTACTAGGACAGTGGAATCCTAACAAGTGATGAGTAGATTCACACGAGACAAATGTGGAAATGTTCACATCAGCAGGAAAATGGGTAGAGAAAACCCCTCCACTGAGAAGCAGTGTTTCCACAGGAAGCTATTAGGTCCAACCAAAGACTCCATGCACAGGGTCTCTCCACAGGAACTTCCCACACACTGAACAAGCCGGACACTTCACAGGCTAGCTGTGATCTGTCCAGATTGGGAGCCTACTGAAGGTCAGATCAGGGTTTCCCTATGATACCTCTGTTGCCCTGTTAAGCCACTTTGACTGTAGTCTGTAATATGTTTTGATTTCCCATGTATTTGTGAGGAAAAGACAATAAAAAAACTGCATAAATGATTTGCTGTGCAAAGGTTTATGCTTAGTTTTTATCATAATAATCTGAGAGACAATGAGGAAAAAGTAATCTCCATCAATTAATCTGCCTTGTGTATGTGATCATTGCAGGCCTATTAAGCTTTTAATCCCCACACTTTATGGAGCTCTGTGGTGAATAGATCTCTGAATGAAAAGAAATCACCAAACAAAATCAGTTTAATCTCGCCTCCATCTGCTTCCTTCATTCTCAGCTCTGCTGAATGCACAGCGTGAGCATCCAATGAATTAGGATAACAAGTCATTTTCATTGCTCCACAATGTTTACTAAAGAGCTTTGAGGCTTGGAATCAATTAGGATTGGCTTTCCTCAAGTCCATTTACTTTAGGGTTGAGCTGGGCCTGCAGCTGTGAAACCTGAGGACCTCCCTCTCTCACTTTTCTTTTCTCTCTCCTTCTGCTCTGAGTCCCTAAACAAGGTCTTTAGGGAGCCGCACTGACACAAACCAGTGTTAAAACCAGGCATAAGAAACAGCCAGCAGATCTTAATGTCACGGCTATCATTATCATACAAAGCGAAGCGGTGTCCAACAGATTTGAATGCTTTCTGCTTTTCAATTATAAACATCTGGTGCTGAGTTATGTCAGAGTTAAATGCGTTGGACATTACTAGTCAACCATGTGAGATACAACATTCTGTGGAAACCTCAACCTTTTGACTTGTAAGAGGAGATGTGCGGGTATGGGTGTGGGCACAAGGCACTATAAAACAATGACACTATGAACACACTATGAAGTTCTTCTATTTTGGCTCAGTAGAGGAACTCAGTCCAATTGTTTCCATTACATAGCACAATCAACAGCTGGGTTAAGTGAGGAGTGGTTACAGTAGAGCGGTCTGTACGTGGTCAAATATCTGATCATCAATTTAAAGCTACATTGTGTAAGAATTTCTCCCATCTAGTGGTGAAATTGTATATGACAACCAACTGAATATTACTTTCTAGCCCCTCCCATTCCGACTGCGTTTTAACTCCTACGGTAGCCGTATTATTCCAAGAAGTATGACTTCGTCCGTGAGTGTTCCTTCCAGTGTAATAATAGTTTTACGTTATTTTGGTACCATTTCATTGCTAACATCAGCTATCAGGTTCCCAAACATATGCAAGCTAATGTTAGTAAAGTATCAGTGCTATCGTTATTCTGTATATTGTACAAGATTAATAGTGTAAGGCAATGTTTACAGCGTAGGAGAGAAGCAACAGTTTGTGTTTTTAATATATTTCTCTGAGCAGTATAAACAATGTCAGTGAAACCGAAATTAGCTCTTAGTATCTTCATCGTTTACACGCAGCTGTTCTAGCTGTAGCTAGTCTGTGTTACAACTGCATTACCTGAGTTGTCTACCAGGGAAATCACGACACATATGATTACGTTTATGTTACAAGGTAGACAATCCTTTTTCATCATTGACGGGAGGAAAAGTATCATAGACATCGTTCTAGTGTTATGCACAACCATGCTATAGTTAGCCAAGCAACTATAAAACTTTGAATTTACACAAATAGGCAGAATTACCTTTTGAGAAGAAAGCAGGCAACTACGGCGTCCCTTTTAAAATCCTTGCTCCTTATGAGCTCTTTCCATCTCGGAAAAGCCACTCCAATATTAACTTTGGTCTTGTTGCTTTGCCTGTCGCGTTGTCGTTTTAATTCTCTTTTTAACTTCCTTGGTGACTCCGTTACATATCCTCGAGAATAAGCATGATCTTCCATCTTCAACAGGTTTTTAAATCTGCCGGCAGTCGCGAGTAATCTTTTCCCCCTCCCTGGCATTCGTCATGGTGCCACTGAGTTTAAAAGCACGAAAGGCGGAGGTATGTCCCTCTTTGGCTAATGTATTTTAAAGATGGAGGTGCAACATGGTGGCCGCCATTCGAGCGACTCACTCGTATGTATTCTGAATGATTCTGAATGGCAGATTCTACGCTTACGAGAATACTTTGATTAGCTGGTGGAAGTAATTACACATGAATGTGCACATATTTGTGAAAGAACAAAGGGGGTTTTGCTAAGAATCAACTCAAAAAATTACACAATGGAGCTTTAATGATGATGTGGTATTTAATTACTTATCTCAATTTGTAATACTTTTATTAAATGGGGACACTTTGATAGCTTAAATGAATAATTATTATGAATGTTGAAGTTGAAGTGTGGGAACCATAAAGGTGCTATCCTCAAAATGTCACTTGGTTTTGGTTTGTCACCATCATCACATCCATTTCAAAAGTTTGTATTTGTATTTATTTACTTAAAAGTAGTCCACCATACTCAAGACTTATTTTTGCAGTATTCTACATAGAGGAATTATGTCTAAACTTAAATGTGTCTTGTTGGTAATGTCCCACCCTATGCATACTGGGTGTGCAACTTTAAGGTTGGCTGTCACATCACCTTGCAAAGCTCTGAAGGAAGTTCATTTGTGGTTTTATTTCCCATGCTGCTTTAAATGCACAACATTTTTCACACCTCAGAGCCACCAGCCACTTGTGTTCCTTGTTTTTGCCTTCAAGAGAAGTACGAAAAGATGTTGGTCTGCTTTCCTTCTTAACAGCGGGGTTTCATGCAGAACTCAAGTGTAGGTTGACACACTTGCTGTGAACTTCCTGTGTTTTCACAAAGATTTTTTGGTGATATGCTGATTTATTTTTTAGGACCACTGGTTAGAAGATTTTATGGGATACTAATACCTGCCATTCTTTCTGTGTCAAATCATCTTTTTCACAACGTACATTTATATTCCTTTTAGCATAATATAGATAATGATCATCAGATCAATTCAGATATGATTTCTAGTTAATGGCTTGCACTTTCTAAAACAACTAATGGTCACATCTTGGAAACAAATAAAATGTGTTAATGCAAGCTGTGCATGGTCTGTCACATACAGTATATTTTCATCCTGATGTGATATTCAGTGCTTCTCACACTTATTTACATATACTACTTCTGCTGTTACTATACAACTAATTAATGGTAGTGTAGTGGTGCTGATAGTTTTGATGAAGTTGATTCCAGGATGCATTGCATATCACATTTTTATAGATTGCACAACACTTTTTCCATGCGCGTGATAAAACAACTGTGTTGATTTCACCACCCATTGTGCCAGCGCCAGAACAGAAAGCCTCCACACGTCTGCGGAGAGTTATGGGCTTTCCGTGGACAAAGTTGACCTTGTGAACCTCGCAGTTTAAACAAAACTTCCTTTATTATTGTTTATGATTAGATTGCATTCAGAAAGTGGTGATAAGGAGGGAGGTCCGCCCTGAGCGCAGGAGAGCAGGACCTCTACAAAATGCCTGAGGTGCCCTCATCCTCTGACTTGACAAATGCCCTATCCCCAGGCAAATAAGGGCACTAGTGTCAACTGTGTATATTCTGTAGGGCTAATGCACATAGTAGCAGGCAGAGAGCAGAGAAGAACACATAAACAAAGGTACAGAAAACAAAGGTATACAGTGTAATTAATTACAAAAAAGGAAGGAGAGAAAAAGGAGAGAATGCAGGATGTACATCTGACCTGAATTAAGATGAGCTCATTGTGTACTGCAGTGGGTTTAATAGTGCGTTTGTAGAGGAACGCCCAGACTCTGTTCCCTCTCATTCCAGCGGGGCTGTGTCATCCCTGCCCTGGGGCCACCACACATGCAGGCTCCTGCACAAGCAACTCACACACAGGGACATGCCTCACAGCTCTGGGGAGCGCAGGGATCACAATGCGGGGAAGTGTGGAAAAGGGGGATCAGAGGTGGACAGAGGAGAGGAAGAAAGGGATCAGAGGTGGATGGAGGAGAGGAAGAGGGGGATAGGAGATAGATGGAGGAGAGGAAATGAAGGATCAGGAGGGTGGAGGAGAGAGGGAGAAGAGAGGCATCAAATGTGAGGACATGGGTTTTCTACCAGGACGTTGGCTAGGCGGGTGGAGGAGAGGATAAAAGACATGTCTGCACAAGGAAAGGAAAAGATAGATCATGTTTGAATGGAAGTATGGACAAAGTGGAATTAGAAGAATGAAGGTGTGGGAAAAATGCACTGAGAATATGAAAGTAAAGTGAAGATGAAAACTGAATGACAAACAGAGGATTGAGACTGTCGGTGGAAGACAGGCATCAGGTGGCTGGATGAGAACAAGAAAAGTTGGTTAAGGAGGAGAGGGACAAACGGACTAATCAAAAGTCAGATGAAGAGGAAGAAGGATGAACTACTGTTAAAAGTCAAAGGGGCACTGGAAGCCAAATGTTACAATATCAATCAGGTGCTGCTGACAGATGCCAGCTTAGCTTGTAACAAGATGACAGTTTTTTTTCTGATTCACTGGTGATAGGAATGTACTGTCATACGTTTTACTTTCATTGAAATTGAAAGACAACCCATCTTTGACAGCTCATGGCATATAATAAATCAAAACAATGTCATATTTGGTGAATAAATACCACAACACTCATTCTAATTTGCTCCAGAGTATCATCCACCGCCATTTCTCAACTGTGTTTTGGCATTGCTTAACTCAGCTTGAGGCTCTCTAATTTGTGGACACCCCATTCCAGATCCATCCCAGTGCAGCACCCTCCCAGCATCCATCCCTCCCTCTAGCCCGCTAATAAAAGTCAGCCTGTGTCGTAACCCATTAGGGCTGATTTATTTGATCAGATTCGTATTATTTCCTCAGTCCAAACCCCATGGCACTCTCCTCCCACCAGTGATTAAAGGCAGTAAATCAGGGGCAGGTCCTGTGCAGTGTTTACTCAGAGAGCCAGGCAGCTGCAAGCTGTTTGAGGCCCTTGTTTCTCTCTCTGTTTACCTCCGTTCCCATGGCGACTGCACCACCGTCTCCCGAACGTCTGGAACTTGGCCCTGGGCTGTTTTGGTTACGTTCGAAAGTTTTTAGCTGCTGTGTCTACCCAGAGCTCGCTGTGACTTCACCCAGCGAGGAGTCAGCGCAGAGATGTTGGACCAGTCGAAGAGGGAAAGAGAAGGAAAAGCGAGCAGAGGAGAGGAGGGAGGGACGAAATCTGGGGGTGGGCAGGCACAGGGTGGGGGGAGGGCGAAAAGCCAAGAGCATTACATCATTGCTGGAGCAGAGTCAGAAAGGGAAGGATATGAGTCAGTGGACTAACTGCACCTCTCTCTCCCTCTCTCTCCCTCTCTTGCTCTTCTTGGATGGCAGCCAAGCTCCTTGTGTTTAAGTCTCCAGTGCTTGAGTTGGAGTTGGGACTGTGGGGATTGGGACAGTAAAGCTTAGTGTGTGTGCAGACTGCAGGATTTGGGGGTTAGAGCAAGCAAATCCAGAGGGGCTTGAGTGTGGGCACCCTGAGGGGTCCAGAAGAGAGTTAGAGAGGATTAAAAGGACAATAAGAGGAGGGGAAAACAGGAGAGAAAATAGCAGGATAACTTAGAGAAATAGACTATGGAACAAGAGATAAAAAGCAAAAGAGGGACTGAGGGAGAGAAGAAGGTCTAGCAGTGATGTCATAGTGGAGTGAAGGTGGGCGGGGGGGGCGGATGGGTGGTGCGGTGGTGGTTCTTGGGCGGGGATTGTGGAGGAGAGCTTGGCTGAGAGCGAGGCACTCAGTAATGTGAGAGTGCCGGGTCAGGACTGCAGAGTGTCTACCTGCTCTCCCCTGGGGCCCACAGGCTATTATCAATCCCCTCAGTGGAGCCACAACCTGTCATTATTCACTCACATACATACACACACATGTTCACACACAGCTGCATGGCCATGCACACACTGGCAAATGCATGTATTCACTCACAAACACTCTGAACATGAATCCACTAATCCACTGTACAGTCTGGTGCATAATGTATTCATAGGCAAACACAGAAGAGAATTAAATAGAACAAATACCTCAATTAGAATGCTTTTATTGTGTGGATACCCTGCATTACAAGCTAAAGCTGAAATTATGCATTTCAATAAAATGTGTTGATACTTAGGGCTGCAACTGATATTTATTTAGATTGTTGATTAATAAATCTGCTGCTGTCAATAAATCAATTAATTGAAGAATGAGAAGGCAAAACACAGATTTAAAAAGAAATTGGTCACAGAAAAGAAAATGTAATTCAGGCACTCTAAAGCAGAGCAAAGATAAAGTTATATTAAAAACTTTAATTTAGTCAGGAATATTGGTTGAAAAACGCTGACTGGTTTCAACCTCACAGGGTCTTTATCAGGGCGGTAATAGTAAAACAAAAAACAAAATAACATTTGGGCTATAACACGTTGGATATACAGTAGTAGTAGTATTAATAGTGTAAAATAATACTGGACTTGCCCTCCACAAGTTCCCAGAACCCAATATGACATCTTCAAATAGCTTGTTTTTTTCTGACAAACAGTTCAAAACCCCCAAAAATGCAATTCATCACCATATAAGACAGACTTAAGCAGGGAATCTTTACATGCACATTTACATGCAGACTTTTCTGTTGACTAATCAATCAATCGACTAATCTGTCAACTCTATTGATATTGTAATGCATATAGAGAATATCATGTACACATCAATAAATCAGTGGTATTTTAAGAGAATGGAAGTAACAACTTACATTCATTAATAGTGGATTTTTTGTCTAAAAATGTCTTTATTTATCAGCAGAGTCAGCACAAAGCTGAGTTAATCCCCAGAGGAAGTGCTGTCAGATGTTAGTGTTGTTTTTCCGCCCACTGGACAAGTGGGTTGTGTTTTGGTATGTGTGTGCTGGTGGACACAGTGTTGGTCCTCCCCCTGCTCTGCTGCAGGTGACAGGCGCAGCAGTACAACCTGTACAAGCTTCAAAAGAGCCTTTCTTCTCTAGAAAGCAAGACCCTGACCTGCAACAACCAGCCTGTGCTGTTTCCTGACCTCTCCCAGTTATTGACTGTCACAAGTAGCTGTGTGTTAGTGCATTTAATTGTCTCATCTTATTAAGCTGCAGTCAGATTTACCTTTCCTAATGAGAATATCAGCGACTTAAAGCAATTAATTGATCTGTTATTGCTGACTTTGAGAAGGATTTTTTCTGGCAGACACTGGACTTTAAATAGTTCACTCACATCCAGTACCTAGTTTGAAAACGTTTTCTAATTTTTTTACTCCTTAGGTGTAAACCACTCCCATGGTTGAAAAGATATGATTTAGCCAGGACCATGTAACATTACTTTAACTCAAGTGTGCATTGCATCAGCATCATTATATAGCATGCACAAGGTTATGATGGTCTTGGACATATATATTTATGAATATATAGATATTATACAGTATAATGTATGATATGCAAAGGATAGTAATGTAATGTGTAATGTGTTTAACATTTGGATATCGCATATTATGAAAAAATAAATCAGATACATTAAATAAACTACTTTTGAAACGAAATACTGTGAATGAGCCAATTTCAAGTTAAAGAGCTGTGTGCAAAGATTTTACAGCATAGTTTTAAAGAAATGTTCGCTTAATTCTACATCTGCAGTGTTAAAAAAAACTCATCAGGGAGTCATCATACTGAATACAAACCCGGCAAAACAGTTTTTATGTACAAAATCAGCAGCGTGTCACTGCCTCGTGACTGTTATTTCATCCAGTTGGACGCTGGCAGAGTCTAAACGCAGAGGGAAACTGTGTTGATGTAGCGCGCAGCTACACTGCATACCTCATTGTACTTTCATGACTTTTCCCATGTGGAAATGTTTGGATTCACAGTGTTGCTCAGATGTCATACGTGTTGTTAAATGAGTGTGATTGTGATAAATTGGGATGTTAGACAGGAATGACACACAGTCGGGATGGTAATGGTCCTGTGTGTGTGGAGCAATCTTAAATGTCTGGAGCGTAAATGCACATATTTAGGTCTGGAAAAATACAGGTATTTATTCAGGTGGGGGAGCATTAGCTCTGCTGCACCCCCTCCCCATTTGGCCATCACTCCCTCACTACTCACTATTATGGTAACCCAGGCTATGATGTGGTCAATTGATTACATTAACCCATTGAACACAGCTAACCTAAATGCTTCTTGTTTGCACTAATTTCTAAATGCTCAAGGAAATGGAGCTTTATTGACTGGCAGTCATCCTGATGATATTGATAACTGGAGACTTATTGATTTTCCTGGTACAGGTTATTTGAAAATCAAGTAGTGAATGCTGTTTTTTAAGCTGCAGGGACTGAATAGTTACTGTATGAATGAGGGTGTAGCAGCACCCTGCAGCTGGGAATTTGTGTTCTTACAAGGGATTTGGTGGCAGTTGTATGAATGATGTCACCGTGTGCAGATGGAGTGGTCTGTGTGTTTGGATGGCTGCAGCCCTGAGCCAGCGACTGTGACAAGACTGCTGTCAATAGTTTAAGCTTAGCCTGGCCCTCATCTGTATATGTGATTTATTGATGTGGCCATGAGTGTGGATAGGCCTGTTGTTCCGCACACACTTTTGTGGTCACCAAGGGAGATTTCTTTCTTCCCCACAGGGTTCTAAACTGCTATAGCAGCTTCTAAAAGTGATTCTAGTCATGCACGATTCATGGTTGTTATGACAAATATTGTGAATTCATCATCGCCATCATCGTTATTCATCCATTGTACTACATGAAGTGTGCTTGTTTAAAGTGCATCCAAAAACTCCCAAGATACCTCAGATTTCAACTGCAGCATGAATACATATCTATACACTCTTTGTTTCCACTCTGACTTTGTAGTTGCGGAAACAAGTGGAAACTAAAAATGAAATAAGTAGGGGAAAGCATTTGCTCTGTAATAGCACAGATGTGAAATTAATAAATGTGGGAAATTGTTTTTAAGATGCAAGAGCAGTGTAGTGATCTCACATTTTAGAATTACAATAGGGTTCATTTCAGGTTAAAGCATTTTGTGAACTTCTGTTAGACTTGGTTTTTAAAACATCTCATATTAATAAATATAGTAAGACTTCATGTTAACCCTTTAGCATTTACGAGCAGAAATCAAACACTGAATTAATTATTTATAACACATTGTACTGTAGTTGTAAGCCGATATAAGGGGTGTTTATTAATGTTTTTGTCAACAATTAACTCCTCCAACATAGGCAACTAATGATTGAATGAATATAACACAATTAATCATATAAAATATAAAAATAAAATAAATACATAGTATTTATTAAGTATTTTTATTTTATAAATGTATTCACAAATTACTTATTCTATTATAATTATTATTTATAAATGAAGAATTTATTTAATTGGATCTTCGCTCTCATCACAACTGTGCAAACTGTAGGCTGATAAAGGCTACAAGATGTAGCTGAAAACTAGAAAGTGAACCTTAAATTACAAAGGATATTTGACGTGTGTAACCATCCAATATTGTTAGAAATGATTACAGCTATGTTATACTGTGTTATCAATCAGTCATTATGTGTTTATACAGCAGTTATGGATGCTGCACCATGGTGGTGGTGGTAGCTGGGTTTGATGTTGTTATATGTCAGTGCCAAAAATAGCAATATCAGTTTTCTACAACAGTGCCAAACATGTTCTCTGATAGTCTGTCTGTGTGTGTGTGTGTCTTCTCAGGCCTGTCCCTGGCTCTCTGTCCTCATTGCTGCACCTGCGAAACAGACAGAGACAGCCTCTGCCAGCCTCCATGCCTGGAACTCTGCCAGACCCGACCATGCCTGGCTCCTCCGCTGTGCTGATGCCTGTGAGTACAACAACGGCGCACAGAGCACATTTACTCATGGGTGTACTTGCACACGCAAAAGCAAAGTCATTCACTCATATGTGACGACAGTAACAGCATAGCAGATAAACTGTGTATTAGTTTGGGATGTTTTCTATCACCATTAAAATAATTTACCACAGTTTATAAGGAAGTAATCTACTGTAGAAATGAAAGAGTCTACCTCTGGGTTTGCAATATAGACTTTATTGTAATTAAGCCAAAAAGACTTAGAGGACCGACATTGGGAAGCGGGGAATGATAACAACCCAGAGAAATCTCCTCATATCAGGATTCTAATGATACAACATATGTTCTCATTGTAACACAAGACAGCCTGTGTTTATGGTATGAGAAAAAAACTCCCATGTTTATTAAATTAAGAGCTAAGGGATTTGGGGGAAGATTGACAGTTCAGGAAAGGGGTGCAGGTTTGGGTGATATTTTTACACAAAACACACTTAGTGCAATTAAGGCTGTGTGTCAGGTTCTAGGCCTGAGTCTCTGTGAATGAGGGGGGGTCAGGCAAATGGAGTTGGAGAGAGACCATTCCCTATAGAGACCACCACACCACCCAGAATTAAGCAGCTGGGAGGCCATAGCAGCTCATGCACATGTGCATGCAGACACTCACACAAAGGTTTCATCTTTCCTGCATATACTGCTTAGTGAGCACTGCTTGCATCATCACTCTGCACAGGTGACCTCTCACCCCTATCAGCTTAACCAGCTGATTTCCTCACATTCTCAGTCTCAGTCTCAGCTGTGACACATGACCATACTGACACGGGTCACCACGAGACAGACTGTTACTACACACACACACATGAAGACCGTTTCTAATGCATTCACACAACTAGCTCGCACCTAGTCACATCTCGTTCACCTTATTATCACGTCCTGTACCAAGAGGGGCTGTGGTCTGATGTGTTAGTCCGACACTCATTACACTATTATCAGAAACACACACACCCCTGTTGCACTGGCTTCCTGTGTTAAGTCCCTTCGTGCTGGCTTCCTGTTTTGGGTCAGCTCCAGTTATCATCACACAGAGCTGTGCATAAGGCAGCCTGTCATGTGAAATCAGGCTCCCATGCTCTCTCATCTCGTCCCCCATAGCCTACGGTGCTGGAGGATGAGTCTCACACTTTAAATACTAAAATTTCTTTTGTGAAAGCAGTGATAGCATCTTGTTATACAATAGCATAGATCATAGCTAAATAAAGAGTTTTTATTGATTTATCCTGTAAAAAAAAAAGGTTCTGTGGTATGGGAATAATATGTCTACACTTGTGAGTATGACTGTTATCATGGTGTTGTAATCTTCAGATGGAGAGACAAATGTCCATGGGCTCCAATATGATGGGTATGCAAGGACCCGCCCACAGCAGCTCTTGCTCTTCCACTCACATTCCCTCCATGCACTCAGAAGCCAAACTGGTGAGTATATGGATGTATTCACATTGATTTATGCACGCACATAGACAAATGCACACACTCAAGCTAAAAGTGTTGTAACTTTCTTTTCCACTGGGCTGTGCCAGCAAAGCTGTGCTCTTAGGTCTGTGTGGATTTCATCATTTGGTGTGTAATCAAAGCTGTGTCTGAACCTGCCAGTGCAGCGCTGGAGACTGGCTGGAATAAAGGGCCCTTTATGTGGTTGTGGCTGGGCTGCCCACCGACTGCCTAATGTATATCTTAATGTACAGAACATGTTCTGTAGGTCCTGCAACTTGTTAGCACTAGTTTAATACAGCAGGGAAAACATCAAATGACCTCATCCTTCACAAAGCAGTCAGTTAGAGCAGTGGGAATGAGACGTAGCTGAGAGAGGAGAGAGGCAGAAAGAGTGAGAGTCAGAAGACTGACTGACGAAAAAGCTGAAGAGAAAGAAACCTTCCACTCAGTTTGACTTTGCATGTTAGCACTGCTAATACTGATGCCAGTGACTGATAGTATACATCTGATTAATGCCAAATAGATGACATTTACAGTCTAAGTGATATGAATTGATTAACACTGTAGCAACATGACCACCAGCCAATCTTTGTTTTCAAAATAAATAAGATTGGAAAATGGAAAAGGCTCCATAGAAATAAGAGCAAGTGTCATGGAAATCAAAAACATCACAAGCCATAATAAAAAGCATTGGCTGCTCTTTGTGTTTAGAAAGGTTCACTGATAGCTGAGTTTGCCGGACAGAAACATCTTGTGGAGAGAGAGAGAGAGAGATAGAGAGAGAGGGGGAGGTAGCAGAGGTCATAAGAAGAGTTATTGCTCTGATAGAGGAGAGCGGGAGCATTCCCAGGGCATTTAATTCTCCCTCTTCCTCCTGCTTTCTCAAGATTGATCGTCTTTGTAGTCTTTTGAATCCCTTCAACTGTTCCTATGGTAACACATTCGGGTAACACAATATTAGTGTATTAGGCTTATCTCTTCCCTGGCCGTCATCCAGACACATCTTACTCTTTTTTTCTCCTCCTATCTATGTAATTGAATTGTAAATGCTCTGTTAGGCCTCCCATAAACATATGCAGTCACTAAATGGCTACAGGCCCCTCGACCATGCAACTTTCTGGTTAGTTGGCCATTCAGACACAAGGCACAGCAACCAAATGTGAATCAATTGAGATTCTGCTCCCTGATGTCTGAACGCAACTGATGGAATTCCATGATTGTGGACAGAAAGTGAGAGACTAATTGTGTTATCAGGGTGCAATCTCCAGCGTGGGTTTCATAAGCATGGACGGGGTCTCTAATGTCTGTAATATCCGCGCCTGGGTCAGGTCGATAAATACGGCCTCGCTATCGGATAACTGGGCCATGATCAGGCCCATGTGTCCCCTGCGACATTCTCAATCCGGCTCTAATCGCATTACCACGACCATGTTGACTTTCCGCCAATGGGAAATCTCTGCACTGTAACCCCACACCCCCAAGGCATGGACCTGGATGCACTCTTTCTGCTCAACGTTTACATTGTGAGAGCGGAGAAGGAGATTGAGTGGGACTTTGATAGACATGAAGGAAATAGATAGACAGGCAGAGTGAGCAAGGGAGTTGAAAGGCGAGAGACGGTATCGATGTTCTGAGAAACCAAACTGTGTGTGAGAGTAAGAAATTGGACAAATTATTTGTGCGTAACATAAAAGGGAAAGGACTTTTGCTCGGTCTAGTTTCCTTTGTATTTCTGCATGTCTGCATGCACGTATGCTCATATTTGTGTGATAGTTTGATATATTGTGGTAACTGGAGGCCTCAGTAGCAGAATTAACCCTCCCCTGCCAGAGAAACCATGCCCAGAGCCTGGGCTAATGAAGGCTAATTGATTTTGTGGTGGGCCAGAGCAGCAGAGAGGCCTGTCTCTGGTGTAAATAGTTAATGAGCCGAAGGACTGCTGTGGCCCCTTGGGGACTCATATCTCGCTCTGTTCTCTGTTTGTGCTCTCTAGACTAAAGACTGTATCTGCATCAGTGCCCATCTTTGTTCTCTTCTATCTCTGATTTTCTCCTTAAGTGCCGCCATTTAAGTGGTACAGCAAAGCCCGATGGTGCAGTAACTGACTTGTATGTTTTCCTTTTTGGCTTTTAGCTGGTTGTCTGGGAGTGTTTTATTAGTTTTGGTTCAAGTGTTTTTTTTTCTTCTTCTTGCGAAGGACTGGGTGCTCATGGTGCCGGGTGTGGTTGTGTTCTGCTCTGTTGTGGTCTGGGGAATAGAATGGTGCGTGTTGTGTGCTGGAGGTTGTGGGATAGTTGACCCTCGCAGTGTAGAGGAAACGCTGCAGAGAAGAAGCCAAGTTCCACAGCACGCTGGCCAAAGCATTACGTCAATGCTCAGAGCCAGTTCTCCACAGGGCCTCGCGAACAGTCGCACACACACATACTTGCTGGCTGCTCTGGCTCTGTGTCGTACTCTACGCCTGGTGTCACATACTTACAGCCACAGACATTTATACACATACAAACAGTCAGGTACTTAAAAACAACAGCAAATGAGATGTACACACATGCATTCATATACACAGAGATGCACATACAGTAGTAAATAAATGCATGCATACATGCACTGTGTTCCCCTCTGAATACCTTCCTCTTCTGCTCAGATGGTTTGATATCTTCGTTTATATGATGAAAGACATTCATTATCATTTCTCATCTGTAACAAGGGAAGCCCAAACAAGTCCTTATCAAGCTGGTTCTAAATAACATCTGCGAGTATCCGACTATGGGACTTGACTTAGCTCATGTCAGTGGTGAAATTCTGCATTGTTTTTGTGTCCCTTTTAAATGAGCTCCATGCTTTCCACACATCCTGCTTGCCTACTAATTTCAGACAGAGAGGCCTTGAAACAGTTTGGTGCTGTTGTATGAAAATGTGTTATTTATTATCTCCCAATTATCTATTGTTTACATTGTTACTAAGGACAATACATTTGTCACTAAGCATCAGGCTAGGTGCTGAGTTTTTTATGAGGTAAACAATACTATATGTTCCTTCATTGCAGCTCTCTTGGCTGTGGAGCTGGCACTAGATGGGTGGATGACATAATTCCTGGCATGCTCTAAATGTACTCCTTTTTACTTGAGAAGGGAAAAAACAGTGCGTCTCTCTTAAAGAAACACTTCATAGGACACAGGAGGACCAATAATCAAAGTGTTTCTAGCATGGTAATGAAGCTTTTTACATTTCATTTACACAACCCTTACTGTTCTTATGTTTTACCATAGTTACAGAATTGCAACAGGCATGTAGGTTAATAGGCTTGAAGTTCAGTTTTGCCCTAAACAGCGAACAAGTGAAACATGAGAAAGTTACATGCATATTCTTTTAGAAATTCTTAGAAAAGCCACAGCCACAGATGTGTCAGTTTTCAACTCTGCTACATGATGATTGATTGAGCGATTAGCTCAGTATAAAGTCATTTGTAAGCAGTAAAACTATTAGTGCACATGGTAACCCTATTGCGTATTCCATTCATTTTTTTCCACCGTAGTAGGGAAGCACCTCTGGCTAAACCTCTTGTTGTGAGGAGCAGCAGCAGCACACAATAGGAGTCTGACTCCAGGTTTTGTAAGCAACATCTGTATGAATGGTGGCATTGTCGGGCTATGATGTCATTGGAGAGGGACGGTTAGCTAAGAGCACAGCTGAATCTGCACGCTGCTTCACTGAGCTCTTGAATATGTGCAACTGCACTGTATATGTTTGTGTGCATGCTCACGACTCGCTTTCAGTGCAATCATTGTCCTTGGAGTCGAAACACATCTGTATTCTAAGTGGGCTAAAACAAACCATAGAGTTTGCAGATAGTATTTGATACAGATCTGTTATGTTTATATGTGTGGTTAGTTAAGTAAACGTGTGGATGTGCGATAAACAGCAATCAAACAAGGACACATGTAATAGAAAGTGGCCAATGTCAGTGTCTTGGATACAGAGAAAGTTTTGTAGATGATAAACATATGATGTTTCTCATTATTGCTATGGAGGCGAGTGGAGTGCGAGCTGAGGAGCTGCTGGATCAATGTGTGTCTGTCAGTTTATCAGTGTTGGACACAGACCAGAGAGGGGCCCCTCTCTCACTGCCTCCACTGTGTTGCCAGTGCCAAAGGGTCTGAACCACATACATACTGTAGTAATAGTAAATCAAAGGTAAATGGACATGATGTGTTTCAGGATGTTGAGTCTCTTATTTGACAGGCTTTATCAGCCCTATTCCCCAACAGGATTGTCTGTTGTAATAGTAAACAATGTGCTCCATTTATACCAACTGCTTTCACCTGTTAATTTAGGCCATTTATACAAAACTTTAGCTACTTACCCATCACTGCTGAATCATAGAATAATATTACCCCTGTTATGGATATGTTTGCTAAACACAATCAGTTAGATTGCTGCATTTTTCACATTAGAGAGTCAACCTTGGCAGAAGTGCCAGTCATTGTTGCAAATTTGAACCCCGACAGGGTGATGCAGCACCCTGACGCAAATTAAACAGCTCCTTACTAAATAAATCAATAATTTCACACAGATATTGATTTAAAAATATAAATTTAAAAATAGTCCTCCAGAGTCTCATCAGAACTAAAGCAGCGGTCTGCTATACAGCAATAACAGACCGTAGAATGCCATGATTGACCAATCAGAATTGAGTATTCAACAAAGTCGATTAAAAATATGATATAATTTATGAGATTTATTTTTCTTTATTTACTGTAATAGAACATATTACATCAACCTACACTCTGTGAGCATGTTCAATTAACCATGAGCTTTCAAAAAGCTGAATTTATGATGGCAAAGGCAAGAGGCCACTGCCATTGTATAAAGTTATACAAATAATAATAATAATAATAATAATAATAATAATATTTCTCTAGTAACCAGTCACATACCCTTTTTACAAACAACAAAGAGTGACTCTGTGAGAACCTCTTGAAATGGATATAGATCAAAGCTAAGCAGTTAGAGCACTGAAGGGAACTACATTTTGTCATTTGAAACTGATAAAAAGCAGAGAAACTTTTACAGCTGAAAGTTTAAGCTTGACATTGAAAAGCTACTATACAGCGAGGTCTTTTAAGGACTGTGTATACTGGTAAATTTATATTATGAGTAGTTGCATGTGTGTGTGTGTGTGTGTGTGTGTGTGTGTGTGTGTGTGTGTGTGTGTGTGTGTGTGTGTGTGTGTGTGCTTGCATGCCCTCTGCATGTGTGTGTGTGTGTGTGTGTGTGTGTGTGTGTGTGTGTGTGTATGTGTATGTGCGCGTGGGTGGGTTGTACGAGGGTGGCAGTTGTGGCGCAGTGTCGCATCTGTTTGTCTTTGGATGACTGCGTGTTGTTTTAGCTGTGCTGATGGGAGGTGTATGTGAAGGCCATTTGGTCATGGTTCAGGGCCTGTGAATGGAATGGGGCTCCGGTAGAGCCAAGCTTGGGTAAACCAGCTGCCATCACCACACGGGCCAGACTGGACTGGTCCAGCCAACATGAGCCCCCCTGGAGCCTGAGCAGTAAGCGAGATCACTCACTGGACTCCAAAATAACCACTCAAAACATTGGAGGGGTGATTGGAAAAAGTCTGTTGTGTCAGAGATTTTCAGTCTGATAAAGTGTAGTCAATATTGACCAGTTGGTTTACTACTTCATCTCTGTTAATGCTTACACATTAGACCCACTTCTATTTTCTTCATGGTGATCAAAACTAAGAGCTTCTTCTTTTTATATTCCTTCTCTTTGCTCATTTTTACGTGTTGGAGCACAAGAGGAATCTCGTGCCTGTGGGTGTCTTAACAATGTGGGATCCCAATGCAAATGTTAATAGAAATATAAGTATTTATTTTACAGGACACAGTCTGAATGAAAAATCCAAACACAAATAGGAACACTGGTTACATTTAAACAATTAATGGGAAGTTAAGGGTCATGTTTCTGCCGAAATACACAAGCATTTGAGGTCTGTTATTTTAAGCATCTGTGAAATGATCGAATCAAGTCATCAAATTTAAGTTACTCTAATTAGCATGCTAACTCATAATTTGCCCGTTGCTTTTGATGCCACAAATTAAGACATAGTGTTTATTATTGTATTCATGATCTGTCTGTCTCCCCCGCTCTGAGGCATTCTCTGTATTCAAGATTGTGGCAGTGGGTGTAGTGATAACCATGTAGTCTGCACTGGAGCAGGGCTTTACAATAGAGGCAACAGTGGGGATATACAGACTGGAGTCAGAGGCCCATCCATTAACTTGACAGGGTAGAGAAGCTGCCAAGAGTATGAGTGCATGCTTTGGAGCATGCTCCTCAGTGGGCGTGTGTGTCGCTACGCCCATACCGCCACAGTTCCTCCAAGCACCAATAGAGCGTTGGGCCCTGGCAGAACAGCCGGGCGATGTCCATCTCCCCGTCTGTGACTGGAACCACAGGGAGGGTCTGTTCAGGTCTGCCCCGGCTCTGATCAGCTTGGCCCAGAACCCGAGAGAGGAGAAAGGGGGCAACATTACAGCCCTCCCATCAGACTGTCTGCCTGTACATTCCCTGAGGAAATCAGTTTAACAGTCCCCAGCTCTTGGCAAGCAGAGGGAGAGGGGGTGGAGGAACAGGGAAGAGGTGTATGTGTATGTGTGTGTGTGTGTGTGTGTGTGTGTGTGTGTGTGAGAGAGAGAGAGAGAGAGAGAGAGAGAGAGAGAGAGAGAGAAGGGGGGAGGACGTTACTGCCTCTCTAGGCGAGGGAAATCTAATAAAATTGAACTAATGGGGGTGTGGAGTTTTAGGGCACAGAGAGTGGGTTTTGCAGACAGGCACTGGTGGGTAGTGGTGGTGGTGGAGATGAGGAGAATGGAAATGGATTCTCTGAGTGCTTGGCAAAGCAGCAGAGCCAAACTCCTGCTTTCAACTGCAGATCGTGAACCCTTGTCGGGTTTAGAGCACGAGTTAGGGGGCCTTAGCCCACGAGAAATGCTGCCAGGAAAGTTACAGCTATGATATATTATGCAATTAGAAATGCGGAGTGCTTGCAAATGATCACTACTGTTCTGGTATAGTGTTAACAAAAGGCTGACAGAGACAGACAGAAGTTTGAATGTTTCTCCTTGGACTCTTTAATGTTGAAAATGTGATCTTTTAGCACTTAAACAATGACTCCACAGACTGGTTAAATCTTTCTAACCTGCTGTAAGGCGCCAGAGGGACACAGGTCCCCTGATACTACACTGCTCCACTTTTAAGGGGAATAAAAGTGCTCACCCTGACCTCGCTGGGTTTGATTTACCCATCCTGAGGCGGGTGTGGTCTCTTCCCTTTGTACCTGCTCTTGTTTCCTCCTCCCAGGGTTAATAGATATGAAGTCATCTGGCTAGGAAAAACCTGAATGTGTTCTCAGGATGTGCCCAGAGCACTCACAGGGACATCACTCAAAGCCCCCCGTGTCACAGAGGAAGCAGCCATTAATAAATATCATTAATGGGTGATCACCTGGTATCGCTGAAACCACATAAATGAGAAAAGCCTAAAAAAAAGAAGTGGGAGTGGAGAGGTCAGGGGGCAAAGGTCTGAGAGGAGAGAGCTCCCCTCTGGGCAAAATATGGCTGAACGAGGGATGGTGTTTTAACAATGGAAAATCAATAGTATAGTACACTTACAGACTGCATGAAATGTAGTGTCAAATGCACGTGATTACATATATAGACTGCTAATTTATAGATTTATCCTAGAAGCTGTGATGTCTTTATGGTGTCATGGGCTGCTCATCCTCTTGTTGTGTCTTTGCTGTGTTTTTCCAATTTTTAACAACAGCAGGGCAGACAGTGGTAGGACAGACTGTGTGCCATCCCATCTGTGAGTGCCCTGTACCACCACAGGCTGACACCTGCACTGATTTAATGACTGTTTTCTGTAGCGGCCATGTTGCTGCAGGAGAAATGCATACGTATGTGTGTGTTATTAGAGTAAAATGAATGTGGTGGTTAAGTTCTTGTGCTTAGCGCAGTCTGGGGGAAAATACAACCATGTGTTAAAGAGTCATTAGGGAGCTGATGAAGGTGTTTAAGAATCACAGCCTGCTCATCATCGCTCTGCTAACGTCCCGTAGTTGCGTCACTGTGGTTCTGGATACAAAGACTTAAGTTTTGGCCGAGGTGGGTTTAACTGAGCTGGAGTCTCAACTCCAGATGGAGCAGTAGCAGACACTTAGACACGCAGAGATTACAGGAAGAAGTTTATATCACGGTAAGGGTTTTCTCTTTTGACTCAATTTGAACCTTGTTTTTTTACTTTAAACTCTATGTTAATTTAAGTGTGTTAATATAATACCTGCTATTTATTTAGGTAGTCGACTTTTCTTGCTATGTTTCTTTACCTTTTGGATCTGTTGGTTATGTGGGATGGGTTTTGCAACAATGTAAATATGAACTTGTTTTTGGTGAAACTGGTGCTTTTCTTTTGTGTTTTGTCTTAATCCTGTTTGTAACCATCACCACTAAGGCTTTTGGAGTGGCCCCTCAGCTTTTTGACCTGCCTCTGTACTCTGACACTCTTGGGCCTCTTCGGATGCAGGCTAATTCAATTAATAAACAGATAGCGCTGCAATACCAGCTGGACAGCTCTCAGAGACACTGATAAATGAGCACTAGCCATCTTGGGCCAATGTGTGTGGGGAGGAGACACTAGAAGCCATCTAATCTCCCCCTACTCCTGCTCTCTCTCTCTCTCTCTCTCTCTCTCTCTCTCTCTCTCTCTCTCTCTCTCTCTCTTTCTCACTGCCCCCCTTCACCTCCCTTTTACCCTATTTGTCCTTCTCCCCTGGCGTCTGGTTGGCAGGGAGTCAGACAGCTCCAGATGAGCATCTTACCCACACACATGCAACTTTACTAGGGCCTCAAAAAACAGAGCTACACAGGCAGCCAGCAGATTCCTTTGGCTTCTGTCCATTCAGGTGACTGCCTGCTCTGTGTGGCAGGAGATTGTCACACTCTGATTGGTTTTCTCTTTCTTAAGAGGGGTGGGTCTCACCTCTCTGGTTCTGACTGACAAGCTGAGGGGAAGTTGTTTAGTGTGGGCTGTCAGCCTCAGAATTCATCCTGCGAGTCACGGAAGATGTCCTTGTCAACACTGGTGACTATGATTGATATTTGTAAACTTGTTTAAATCCTTTTTTTTTTTTTTGGTTGCATGTCAACTAGCTGGTTGTTATTTGTGCATGTTTATGCAATAGAAAGATATCCAGGACGAAAACTCAGAGTGTATACAGACTGTAATTTATACAGTTGATAAGTAAAAATATATTAAAGTAAGTCAGAGCATCTCACTGATCAAATGTTACCCTCAGTGAGTCTTAGTATGACTGTGATGCTGTGGACAGCTGCAGGCCTGGGGCCCCCCGCTGTGTGTTAGTGTATACTCTGTGGTATTTTAACCCCTTGTGTCACCGGGCGCAAAGAAGAAGGGCTGTGGAGTTGTGCTGCTGAGGCTGTGGTGAAGGCAGTTAGCCGGGGTTAGGGTGTGATCAGATAGAGATAAACATTAAGCAAATTTATAAAAACGTTCACATCGAGGGGCAACAGGTAAAAACAAAAGCATGTAGCTCCAAAAATGGAGCGCTGTTTCACTATGTCAGGCATACCTTGGTTTGACAAGCAGAAACTATACTCAGCCAAAACAGGCTTGGCAAGGTCATAATTTCACTGTGCTGGTTTCATGTGCAGTTGTATCACTGAGCTGAGTATGGAAAGACAAGTAAAGACAACTAGACTACTAGTAAATCCTTTCACAAATACATATACGCAATTTGTAAATATAATAAAAACCAGAAGGGTATGCTCTTCTTTGACTGTCCGACTTCTAAAATGATTTATTTGAATGTCTTCTTCCTCCAGGTAAAAAGCTTTCCACTTATGAACAGTATGAGAGAGGAGTGGAGGTTTTTCTCTGGTCGTGTCTTAGCATCGTGATCCAGACCAGCTGGATGCCATTCCCAATGGGAATCATGAATGTGAAGGTTGTTAAAAGCTATGGAGCCCTGGACACAGTGTGGACTCACTGACAGCAGCTGGGAGAAGGGGGATGGGAGCAGAGAGAGGAAAGAAAGCACTGGGAAAAAGAATAGAAAACTTTGTGGAATTCACAACAGTATCCTCAAAATGAATGCCTTTGTTTTCAGGTTTGTTGCTAACCGTAAGCTAAAGGTCACAAGTATTTATTTAAGTTAATGAAAGTATTTATTCACATCATCAGTAGTGCACTTGCTAAAAAGATGTGCATTAATCAAAATTCAACCATCTCAACACTCTCTCATCCTGTTATTCCTAATGCGGTTAAAATGTAAATAAGTCATGAAATGGTTCAGACATGGATTTTTTACATTTTGTCTAGGTTTGTGTACAACTGATGAAGCCTGAAGACATACTTTGGCACTTGTATGTTTGAATTTTGGGTTTTTTTCTGGTCTTGCGGTTGTCTTTATGTGATGCCCAGAAAAACAGACTCTTGAGGAGAGGTGCATTTAGTAAACACAAGGAACAGAAGCGCACCTTCAGAGAGCCTCTCTCTGGTCTCTCTCCCAGTCCGCTCTGAGACACCGGTCCAGTCAGGGCTAAGTAGACCATGCGGTTAAAGCAACAAACCTCCTGCTGTGTCAACAGCAAGGGAGCAGTTTGAGGCTCACACCTTGCCAGCAAGCTCATCTCGCAAGCAGGCGCACACACACACACACACACACACACACACACACACACACACACACACACACAAACACACAAACACACAAACACATATGCATAGAGGAGAGAGGGCTATTAGGAATATGAGGAGGAGGGACTGGTGGGATGGCAATCACAGAAGGTAAAGCAGGAGAATGACAAGACTGAAGGAGAGACAGAGGACAGCCTAAGTGGCTTTGATTTGTTCTCCTGACATATGAATTCATGGAGCCATTCATCATCTCCTAGTCAGCACATGAACCCGCTCTGTAACTGTTGATAATTAGCACCCTGAGAGATGAGAGCATGCACAAACTTAAAAAAATATATATTTTCACAGAAAATGATGTTAAACATTGTGTTTGGTGTCCTTTTTGTCTACTCAGAGGCTGAAGGCTGCACTTTCACACCACCCAGGTACCATTGCCAACGGCAACATGAACTCCATGGGCCACATGATGGAGATGATGTCATCCCGGCAGGAGCAAGGCGCCCACCATCACATGCACTCGCACCCACACCAGCACCTGCAAGCCCCTCCTCACGCGTACCAGCACCACGGCCACCACCACCACAGCCAGGGCCACGGCCAGGGTGGACACCACCACCCGCAGGGACACAACCCCCATCAAAACTCCCACAATCCCCACCTACACCCTGGGCACCCACACCAGACCTCACCGCACCCTCCAATGCACTCTGCTTCTCATGTAAGCAAAGATCATTCCTGGGAGAGCTGAAGCTTTTTAGACAGAGCCACAAAGTCAATAACACATTAACTACACTGCACATTAATACCTCTCATATAGCTAGATGCCACTGTATATCATACATGTATCATGACTAAAAAGAAAGACAGCTCTTTAAAAGCCCTCTGAGCAGTTTTGAAGTCATCTATTAGTGGTTTAGTATATAGCAGTTAAGTATAGCTGAAATAATGCTTTAAATTCACAGTAAGTCAACGGATGATCACATTTTCCCTTGCTGCAGCCATAATGCCAAGTAGTTTCCTGGCAACCATCTCAAAGGTAATTTTTTCCTTTGAGGTTGGTCAGCTACAGGTCAGTGTCAGACGCCTGCCATGGAGGGAAAGGGTCATGTAGAGGCCACAAAGCAGCCATTATAAAGGATCCTCACTACTGTCTTTTGAAAACTATGCTCCACGCAATTCTGAACTGCCAAGCTGCCAATATGTGGCCACAACATTGTACAGTTGCAGAACGAGTTCTAGAAATGCTGGTCCTGATGATGACCAGACAGCCTTGGCTAATAGTCCTGGAACATCCTGGCTGTTATATGTAATATTTTTGGTTTAATTTTAATTAAAAGTTCGAAAGTGTTGCTCACAGCAATAAAAATAACATGATGTGAGACACTTTGTCCTTGCATTGTCTAACGGCCTTTGCAATGGCAAGCATTTTGGATCAAGGACAGTCCGACATCAAGAAACGCAATTCACTGTATGTTCCAAATGTATCATTAAGGCATTTAAACAACACTCTCTGTGTGCACAGAGGCCATTGAAGCAGCTTGTATTTTCCATGGTTCCCATAAAAAATGGTAATGATCTGAAGACTGAAAACACTTTACCTTGCCAAGTATATGTCAAGATCTGTCAGTGCACCTACGGTTTTAGAAACAAGTCTTTTGACTGCGTCTGGTGGTGTTAGACGAAGTGGGAGTGGGCGGTGGAAAACTGCCTCCTCACACCTCTTTAACAAGGTGGGCAGGCTGGTGAATCAGCCCAGTCACTCACTCTGTCACAACTGACGCCCATAGCCCGGCTCACAGGGCATGTGGCACAACCAGATGTTGTTTTTGGGGAAGATGCCAGACATGGAATAGCTGCAGGAGATAATGTATAGATGCTTATATTGAGGAATTTATGGCAGTGGAGCTGTGACAGCAGACAGGTGGCTGGATGTTTTGTTTGTCAGAATGGTTACATGTCTGGTTGGCAGACAGACATGGTCCCATCAAAGAGCTCAGTGATGCTGATACCTTTTCCTCCTGTGTTTCAGATGTCACCTGCAACCCAGCAGATGCATCCCACGCAGACACTGCAGTCTCCGCCACCCAGCGGTGGGCGGCGCAGGCGAGTAGTGGATGAGGATCCGGACGAACGTCGGCGGAAGTTTCTGGAGCGGAACAGAGCGGCGGCAACCAGATGCAGACAGAAGAGAAAAGTGTGGGTGATGTCATTAGAGAAGAAAGCGGAAGAGCTCACTCAGACCAACATGCAGCTTCAGGTACACAATGAACTTCAGGTGTTGACAACTGCAATAACCCTCTGAACTTCTACAACTTCAACATCTACATTTTACTCGGTTCTTTATGATATTATCCAGTTCTGGACAAGAGATAATGGTGTTGAGTTGCAATCTTATGAGTGTGCGTAAACACTCATAACATGATCTGTTTGATGTTGTCATTGTTGGACTGAAGAAACACATCTGAAACTATTTTACTGTTTAGACGGATTCAAAAATGAATGGTAAAAATCTAAGCCTGAGAGCTCCAAAAACACTATACAATTCCAATAATGCAACTGAATAGCATCATTTGTTAGCACTACGTCCCAAGTTTGTATCACAAGTTTTCAGTTCAAATTTAAAAAGTCTTAAACCCAATCCAAGATATGAAATAACCCTTCAGCCATATGAATATATTGTAGTCATAATGGGAATACACTGTTTGTTACCAATAGACTCATATACTAATAGTTATCAAGTGATTAAGGATAATAGCGTAGCATGCTTTAATTGTGGATTCCCTGATTTATAGTCTTGAAATATTTCTGTTTTTCCTGCATTTCAGAATGAAGTGACCATGCTAAAGAACGAGGTGACCCAACTCAAGCAGCTTCTCCTCACACACAAGGACTGTCCCATCACCACTATGCAGAAAGAGTCCCAAGGTTACCTCAGTGAGTAGCTCAGACATAAACACAGACACACACACACTTGGGAATTTGACAAAAAACACGTCTTCATCTGTGTGCCTTAGCCCGACAGTGCGGCTAGCGCTGCGGGGAAAATGTTAATTGTCTTGCCAGAGGAAAGATTTAAACTCTACAAACTGAACTGTGATGGACACACAGTGACTGCCAAGACTCTTCGCTCCTATGTGCTGGTATCCAGCTCCCACGCTCGCGGCAGGACTCTTCCTTTCACATAAGGGTGTTGCACACTCTGGTAGCCAGCCTGGACTGGGAGTTGGTAGTCTGAATCTCGTATGAGACCTGTTTTTCCATCTGAGAGCACCTCCGCGCACAGAGGCAGCCGAGACTCAACGTGAGAAAGACGTCACAGGCTGCACATTGGCATCCAAACTCTTATGGATCTCACTGATTACCGGACTGTGCCTCGGCTCAGCTGTGCATGACATCAGAGCCCCACCCTTTGATAGGGATACAAGTGACATTTCCATGTAATTAGTGTAGGGCACCTCCCTGTGTGGCTTTAGCGCAGGAAAATAAGGCTCACATCCCCCTTGGCTGAAGGGTTCTTTTATACAGAAGAGAGCCAACTCCCAGACTGGGCTGGGAGAGACTTTCATTGATGAGTCTAGCTTGTGTACAGATGTCACCTTTAATGTGTCCAAACTTCATCAGGTGTGTTTATGGAGTTGAGTGATTCATATTTCCATTTTTGTGCTATCCATTTATGGCCTATTTTGGGATGACAGGTGAGACTTAAGGTGTGAATTTAGTGTGTCATGTGTTTGACATGTATGCATTTCTGCTAATAAAGCTGCTTTTTTTTACAATAAAGAGATTTGGTCTGTGTTTGTTTTGACATTATTTACTATAATTTATTTTACTATCACATTATATTTTAAAGCCTTAGTGTAGAGCTTGAAGGTCATAGTATTTACACTACTCTTCACACATGTCGTCCATCCTCATTGATGTCTCTGCTGTCTCCTCAGGTCCAGACAGCAGTCCGGCAGGCAGTCCAGCTCCAGCGTGCTCCCAGCAGCAGGTCATTCAGCACAACACCATCACCACCTCCACCACAACCATAGGGGGCAGCAGTGTGCACGGACAAACCAATCACCGCACAGACATTAACCCCATCCACTAGGTTCAAGAGAGACTATAACCCCTGCCCAAATTCCCCCTGCTTTCTGAGGGTTGCCAACTGCACATGCTGGCCCCCCCTCCCCCTCTCCCTCCATCAAGAGAAACCTCAAAGGCCTGTGAGGCTGTTCTTTATACAGTAGCTACAGTATGTATTTTTATAGACCAATCCTATTAACGCATAAATGTTCTATGGTTTGTTGCCTCTTTCTTATCTGTTTTTCATGCTTTTAGCAAAAAGGGAGTTTTTGCTAATCTCATGCACCATTTAAGTGAATTTTTCTGTTGTGTAATGGTACAAAATGGACCACAGTGGTCATGGACCCTGAGGACAGAAACATAAGCCTCAGACTGCCATCTCTATTAGCAGACCTTACATCTCTTTATGCCCGATGGACTGAAAAATAAGTCAAATCTTTCTCTGAATATTACATGTGGACAGTGTGTTGAGTGTATGCAACAGACACTATGAGTGGGATGTTGCTGCCTTTAAGTTGTCTTTTGAAACCAAGTCGAACTGTCACCATGATGTCTTGAAGACAGGAATATGCAAGCAGGTGTTATGATCCTTTTCTTTTCTTGAAGCGTATATGACTGTTAACCATTTCCCTGTCAGCGGTATTCTTAAAGAGTGTCATAAAATACAGCACGACAGTGAAAATATGATCAAAGCAATACATCGCAGTATTGATCATCTTCTCTACTGTGTGTCCACTTGATCAGCATGGCTAAGCCACTCTGGTCCCGAGGACAATGCTGTTACAGCAACAGAACTGTACACTGTGATACCAGTGAGGCAGCTCAGGAGTTGTAAAAAACTCCTCCGCTCTCCAGGACCAACTGAAGCTTTAATTATTGAGGCCTCTTTTCGTGTGTTTGTGCATTTGGATTTTATGATCCATAGTTTTGAGTATGCATGTGAATGATGTATATTATGTTTTGCCTTCTTTCCTCTGCAGAACAAAGTTCAGTGGCTGTGTAAAGAAAGAAAAACAAAAAAGTGTGTGAGAAAGTGACTGTGAGCATGATTTCTTTTTTTATATGACATCTTACAACTGGCAAAGTGTTTTAGGGTTTCTAAAGAGGAGCAGTTTATGCCTGTGCTTTTCAAAATGTCACAATGTGCCTGAATCTTTCTTAAAATCTTTTGTTGGCTTTCTGTAGACAGCAACTCTTTCTCTTCAAACAATCAAAACTATTCTCATTGTGTTATTAATGAGTTGTCTCGGCTTCGTCTTGGATGTCTGCTGCATGTAAGCGCAAAACCAGCTGACCAAGGAGAAAAATACCCGCTTTTCATTTGACCTCTCTGACTTCATCAATTTCTCTTCCTCTCTTTCTCAGGCCGCCGCTGCAGAGTAAAGGCTGTACTAGTAGTACTTTTTTTTTAATTCTCCATTCCAGCCTTGAAACTTCACGCCTTCTCATGTTGACTCCTCTTTATCTCTTTCCTATGACCAGGAATGTTGACTCATTAGCATGATGACCATAATGCACTGTGTTTCACAGTAGGATGGATGAAATACATTCCACTGACAGGTGGAGCGATCGCAGAGCTGTCTATGCACTTTGTCCTCTGTCATGCCAGAGGGTAGAATAGCCATATTAAGGTCCCAGTAATTCTCAGTGATCCCCCTCCCTTTTCACACACCAGCGAGAAACTTAACTGTGTTTGGCTTTATGGAGAAACTGTGCCTGGCATGCATCACATGTGTGTAGATAAAAGAAAGGAGCCTAGAGCTCGTTAAGTTTGTGCCCTTTTTATTCTGGAAAAAAAAAGTTGAAGGACGTGAAATTAAAATCTTTATCCTCATAACGTACAAGTTTTGTTAATGTGTTAACCCTGGAGTCTGTGTGTGCCGATGAGACAGAGAAATTTGATTCTCTTGAAAAGGGCTTTATCGTACCAACCCTTTGAACTGAAGCTTGCCTTATTTTAGGTTGTTTTTAAACCATATTTAGACTGTTAGACCATTCCAAATTAACCTCTTGCATGTGAAAAGTATGGCAATGACCTCAAAATACTTTCAACTGGAATCATTTGGAGGTTAGCTATTTTAGAGTTAGATATGAGAGTCTAGTTTTCTTTTTTGACAGTGGGTCCAGGTTCCGAAAAAGACATTTGTTACTGCAGAGGCAGACAAAAAAAGACACATGGAAGTGCAGTGTAAGTGCGTCGGTGTGGATTTGTGAGAGGTGGAGAACAATTCCTATGTATTAATGATGTTATAATTGTATTATTTTAAATCTAAAACTATAAATATTGTACATAATGTCATTCATATCTGTTATCCTGTACATGTAATGCAACCACCTTTCTTTTTGAAGGGAGTCAATGTGTGGTACATGTTTGTAAATA
The DNA here is from genome assembly GCF_008315115.2 of Sander lucioperca. NCBI lineage: Eukaryota > Metazoa > Chordata > Actinopteri > Perciformes > Percidae > Sander > Sander lucioperca. The sequence goes on from NC_050182.1 coordinate 28,241,293, forward strand.
ATGTTTGCATAGCACTTGTGGCCTTTTGTTGTACGTCGAGGCTCATTTCAGCGCTTAAATACAGTGTTTATATGTAATGAACTGACGAATCCATTCTTGCCCGCATAACTTTGTACATTTTGTGTGTGTCTGTAATGACACGGTCTTCATTTTGTTATGTTTTGTCATTTGTACAGATGTTAAAGTATCACTGCAGCTACATTACGGTATGAAAATAAAGCACTTGTTCTGTAACATATAAACTAACTGATGTGATTTGATGTCACTACTTGTACTTGACTAGTGACAGAATTATTTTCTGTGCAGATAACTAGAGTGCACAAATGAACTGAGAGATAGCAATTGAATATTTGAAGAATTCTATTAAAACTTTCCCAGCAAACAATCAACAGGACGCTTGTCCTTGAGACATAACTGCTCATTAAATAGTTAGGTCCTTAAAGGATTGGGATACTCATGAATTATTAATCTGTCTAGACATCTTGATAGTTGCCTGATGAAATAACATGGCAGTTAACGGCTGTACAAAAACATCTTTGTGGCAATCTGTCAAAAAAATAACCAACTTAAACTACAGACCAATGCAGCGTGTCAAATACATTTTGAAGCCACGCTAGCCAAAAATAATTTCATTAACAATCATTGTGTATTGTTGCAATATGCCCCTATTTTTAAGAGAGAGTAATTTAATAGTATATATAATTTTTAGGACCTAACTTCAGATAATCAGGAATGTAATGGTATTACCTTTTTTGAAATACATTGAATGAGAGCTGGTGATATTGTTTGGCTTTCCAGTGACATTTCTTTATACACAGTGACCCCTGGTGGACATTTTGTTGATTAATCAAACCCTTTCAACAACAGCTGCTGCCATATCTGTACTGCAACAGAAGTCAATTAAAAAAAAACATTGTCAGACTGCAAAATTAATTCATTTCCTCTGATCATTAACACAAAAAAAAAACTTTAAAAACATTTTATTTCAAGATAATTCAACACTGGTGTCAAGGTGTTTTCTTTGTATTTCATCATCCAGCATTTTCTGATTGAATGCAACATGAACTATATTTTTCTCACACAATAAAACAGAAATAAACATGAAATTATTATTATTATTATCAAATGTTTTCATGGAACTCAGTCCTGATAAGACTAAAATGTCATTTTTACTATTTGATGGTGTGGGCTTGGATTCAGAGATCTGGATCCAGGCTAATTGAACTTTTTCCTTCCATTTTGCAGTGCATCAGAGAGCAGTCCAAAGTCCCACACCAACTGCCACCTAGAGATGTGTGCAAATCCAACAACGTGCTGATTTACAACAGTCTTTAAAATCAACAGTCAATAATTAAAAAGATGCTCTTTAAAATGGAGGTGCTTTGATCAGCTGTGTTTCATTTCCAGCCCTGCGTTGAAAGGAATCTGTCAATCATGTCAAAGGACCTCGCCGGTTGGTCGTAAGGCAGAATGTGTCCTCCTCCTCGGATGATGACCTGCGTGACAAGAGGAGAGAATTAACTTATTACGAATTAACGAGTACATTTCACATTGTTTTTCGACTAACTGCTCACCTGGTAAAACTCTCCCACTTGTCTCACGTAACCTGCCACCTCTGTGTCACCGGGCTGAAGCTTCCAGTGGAAGCGAGGGGCTGTTTTGTACTCAGCCGCTCCGGTCCAGTTGACAGTAGGCAGGAACCTCTCAGTCAGTGGAGCTGCTACAATTACATCCAGCTGACCACTGTAAATTAAGACCTGGATGTATGGAGAAAAGGGATTAGAGGAACTTCCTAAGCATTCTACTACCGTTGCACATTGCAGACAACACACAACTATAGTGGATAATCCCACACCCCTCACCCTATAGTTGTCCATCAGCACCCCGAGCCACGGTTTGATGCTCTTCATGACATCCTGTAGAAGGTGCTTCTCCACCTCTGAGCCGTCGTGGAACGTCAGATTCCCCACATGGATAGCACGTCGCACTGCTGGCAGAGTCACAAACTGGGAGAAGTACTCCTGGTCTTCAGGCTCCTGTGGTGCACAAAAAGCAAATGTAGTGGCGTTAAAGTAATAACTGGAGTTTTTGAAAATGTTAGGAAATGTTTCTTTTTGAAAAGTCACACAGGCAGCTTTGAAGCTCTGACAATGCTTCTACTCACCTGACATGTCATGTAGTTGAAGTAGTTGGTGCAGCCGGTAGCATTTTGAAAGAAAGAGGGATATGGTTCCACGTCACCATTCAGCAACCTATCAAAAACCTGAAGTGAGACGTTGACAAAATGGTCAGCTAATGTTTGATTGTATTCACAATTTTATTGTTACCGTTTCAGAAAGATGGGAGAATAAAAATGCCATTCAAAATGTATTTTGACAAATGTAAGAGGCAACTCTTACCTGAAAGGCCTCCACCCACTTCTGGTGCTGGATGAGTTTAACCCCCAAGTCTGTCTGCTGGACGACATACTGTTTTTGGAGTTCATCTATCATGCCGGTTTGGTACAGGAACTCACCATAACCACCCAGCATCTGAGATGGAAGAAAAGTAAAATATTATACTCATTTCTACACTGACAGGACTGAGCTGTAGACTACTATACACCTGACCGGATCAGGCAGAAGAGAAGTGAAATACTCCCTGCTGGAGCATTCTTTTAAGTGTAGGAACATATGAAAGAAAACGAGAGTTTATTTATTAACCAACTTCCTGGTTAACACAAGACATAGCAGCCCAAAGTCAGATTGCTTGATGAGCCTGCCCATTGTATGAGATGAATGAAATAAGAGCTAAGACTAGAAATGTGATGAGATATTAGATGAAAGATGAGAAATTAGATTAAAATAAATTAGGGGCATGTGCCAAAAAGCAACAAGTACAATCTGGAGACATTGGAAATTCATCAGTCAAGATGATGTAGTTTAAAGAATATCAGAAAATGACTTCACTTTGTCAGATACGCACCAGTTCTGGATCACAGAGCCCATCACCAATAGCCATCCCCATGAAGTTAATTTTCACTTTGGCAGTGGGGTTGTTTTTATGGATGTAGTACGAAATGGCAGGAACATACTTCCCCGCATAAGACTGCATGGGGACAGAGAAGATTAGCATGGGTTAGGATAATGTTTTACATAGATAGAATTTTTGTTGTTGTCGGACACTATCATGGTATTGTTGCAGTGATATTTTAAGACAAACTTCCATGTCATCCAAAATGTGTTCCATATCTTACATGACAAGGATTTTCTCTAATGAGTATATATTTATATTGTAATGTATACAAGTTAAAAAAGCCACTTGTGTAATGCCACTACTATACATTTTGAAAATATTAATTTGCAAAGCTTGGGAAAAAAATAAATAATAAAAAAAAACATACCTCTCCAGTTGCATAGAAGTCATTGGACTGATACTCAGGAAAGAGCTGGAAGAACTGTGTTAAAGCACTTTCAATAAGGAAGAGATGGGAATAATAAAAGAGTTAGTAACAATCAAACACCAGACTCATAAATCAAAGTGACGAGAACACAAAGTTTAAATTGGATGGTAGGTATTTTACCTGTACAGATCTCTGCCAACATCATCCTGGTTCTGAGCAAAACCCCGGTCATCATCAGTAAAGCTGAAACCCGTTCCAACCTAGAAAACAAATATTCTTCCTCAAAGACTTGTCAGTAAATACTCATGCACATTAAAAAGTCAGATCAGCTGAGAGCCCTTGAATGAAAGATGTGTTTCATGTTTTTAGTTTGCGGCTTTTTTTTTTTGTCTGAGGATAAATAAAGTAATACGTACCGGATTGTCAATGTACAAAACTGAATATCTCGATGTCCAAGCGTAATCCCTCAAACCAACTGCAAAGATGAAAAACATGACCAGATCAGAGAACAGTCAACAATGCTCCAACACAAATTATACAGGGCTCAAGCTTATTACATTATGGATTTTAGTGAATGTCTATGTATGCTGCTGTAGTGCCAGATCAGTTCTTCTTACCAGTCAAGTTCTTATACACCACATATGGTCCATGTTCCACAAAGAGACCGAACATGGAGGTGCCACCGGGTCCGCCTTGCAGCCAGAGCAGGACCGGAGCTTTATCTCGGTTTGCCTACAGGTCAGGGCATCACAAAGAAGGTTAGGATCTCAGCACCATCCAGTGGTCACTTCAGTTTATTAACAAAAAGGTTAAAAAAAAATGAAGTAACTACACTTCGTTAGGACAGACCTGAATGTTCTAACCTGTGATAGTAATATAGATTAAAATGGTGTCAGGTATAGGCCAAGGCAGGTTAATTAGACTGTAAAGATAGGGCAAACAATCAAAATACAATGTCAAACATCTGTCTTTGTCACTTACTATGGGAATATCAACACCGGACTATCAAATGTAACAGATTTACAGCTTTCTTTTAGAGATTTTAAAGTCTCAGAAATGTGTTCAAATGTGTGAGTGATGCATTAACTCTTATACAGTGTACGTATTAGTAAACACTGACTCCTGTGAATGGTAGATGTCACATATGGAATCATCTTCACAGTGGCTGAACTGGAAGAAGAAAAAAGAACATCTTGGACTGAAGACTGTTATTTTTGAGGGAGATAAAAATAAATGTCATGCACTTTAAATGAGTTTTAATTGAATTTATATATATATATATTCTATAAGGCTAGAAGATTGATCTTTCATTCAGTGTCATGGAAGTGGCAAGTATGAAATACAGATATGAGACTTGTTACTGATTTATAGTTTGAACAAAACAAAGAGGTAAAAAGAAAAGAAAAAAGCTCCCTCTTCCTAGACCTCGGGTAAAAAATGTGACTTTACACAAAACAAAGTCTAAAATCATGGCTGACACAGCAGCTGAGTAAATACACACATGTGCAATTCCTTATCACAGGTTGACTGAGGGAACACAGTAAAAATACCTGAAGTACAATCAAATTGAGTTCCAAAGAAAACAAGCACAAGAATGACTATAAATGTCATAACTTCTGCTTCCTCCTTGTGATCCTCTCCCAAACTGCAGCATTGACAGCAATCTAACAGTGTCATTTAAAAAGCCCTTGGTATAGAGAAGAAGTCTGAGCCTACCATCAGTGCAGGGAAGAACCAAAAGAAGAGGTTGCTGTTGTATTTCTTGTTGACAGTAAGGTATCCGGCATAACTCTTGACATTGGCACCTGGCATATCTCCTACCAGACTCAGTTTCCTGGCTGGAACAAAAAGAAAAGATGTCTGCAATCATGTGATCCTTATTAAACTATAACAATGAATACTGACTGCAGTTTTAAGGCCATATAGTATTTAGGGCTGCACAATATATAGTTTATCATCATCGTGATGTCAATTTGCACGATAAAAAAATTAAAAAGATTGCAACACTGAAGTTGAAAGAGAGTCTTGAGTAGAAAACTGCACTTTAAATTATTTTTTCATTCCTTTTTATTGATGCCATGTGTGTTCAGTTCAATGTTCCATTTGTTCAATAAAATAATGTTGGAAATAATTTCCTCTCATTTTTATGAATTGATCAAGAAATGTGTTGTATTTTAGCATTATACTGAAAGCAGCAGCAAAGCCGAACACAACACACTTTCATATCGGTTTATTTATCGCAAGTAATATATAGCGATATTCAACAACGTAATCGCATACATATATTTCTCATATCGTGCTGTCCTAAAAATGTGTGCGCACTTATTCACTATACTTATGCACTATTCTGTTATACCTTCATCTATGGCGCCCTTCTCCAGGTACGGAGTGAGAAAGAGAGGAGACCCGGGGTCCACTCCATTCAGGCCGCTCACACGGTGAGATTTTCGGCAGAAAAACGAGGAGCAGCTCCGTGATTGTGCATAGTCCAGGCAGGCCCACAGTAACAGGAAACCCAAAGCTTCCCTCCACAGCCTGCCAATATTTACAAAATGCATATCAGACTACAGGCCCGGTCATTCATGTGTGAAGCTCAAACACCAGCAGGTCGACTCGCATTTCAAAACAGCTCGGGTCTGACACAGCACGCGCAATATGTGAATAAACTATTTGTTAAAACTCACCTCATGTTCACTGTCGGTTCTTTGGCAACAGGAAAAAGTTTAGCCTTTAGTCGTTAAAACGTCTTTTAGTTGGTCAGCTGCAGCTGCTGTGGACTAAAGTAAATGTGAACATGCGAGGCTAAGTCACGTGATCAACTTTTGGTAGGTCATATGACAAATTGGGTCACGTGGTCGTTGTTGTGCGGTTCTCTCGTGGATGTATTAAGAGAACTACATACACATCATGCCCTCAACGCGGTCTTGTAGGAAACTTCCGGCGTCTTAACTTAGTTGCCTAAACAGAGAGAGTAACGTTTTTTTGTGTGCTAAAACTTTGAAAGTAGGTTAGACTGACTTGGTGAGCAAACTGTTTTCAAACTGCTTGTTTCAAAGCAGCAGTAAAGGATGTTTTAAGCTGTTGTTGAGCATAACAGCTAGAATTCAAACAAAGGGGATGCAAAGCTAACAATTAAGAAGCATAGACAAATATAGAGTATTTTTGTATGATGTAGCTATACTATGGTACAGTCTATGATGATTTAGAAGGATAGTTCTGAGGGTGAGCATAATGACTAGGGGTGGGACTAATATTAAAATGACCCATTTGATGCCTATCATATGATATTTTTAGCCTGCACTGTGTATCTTCACCAAATACAATGGCAAAATTAAGTAACGTTAATTATATAACAAAATGACTTACTTCCTCAGTGTCCCACAAGGCAAATGAAGTCAAAGTATAGCCAGAGACGGTTTATAGCCGCCTAGCTCTGGTGCTAGTAACAGTTCACAAAACAAATAACATAGTAATAAATCATTAAATAAATAAACTAGCTTTTTGTAAAAAACAAAACAAAACAAAAAAATGTTTTAAATGGGGCAGTTGTATTTTTTTTACACACACTATTTTATTTCCTGTTGTTAAAGTGCTTCCTTTACTGACTACCAGAATAATGCACAGTCAGCACGTGAGCCATCTGTACCCTTTATATAATTAGGTAGCATAAAAAACTGGGACACCACGTGACTGTTTTGGGGTTGATTCTCACTGCCATCTCAAAACTAGAGAATGACACATGTGAGTAAAGCCTCCAGGGCTGGCTGTGATAGGCTAAAACACCCCTAAGTCAAATCTCCTGAATGGAAAAATAAACATTAGAGAATTCACAATTAAACAAAACTTTCTTAATTTGAACGAAGATAAAACTGAGTGTATTATTTTCAGTACTTCAGGCACGCAAAATGGTCCAGCTTTGAGTTTGGGAGCTCTGGCATCATACACTAGGTCAGCTGTCAAAAATTTGGGGGTTACTTTTTTGATTGCAGCATGAAATTTGACAAGCAGATCAGTAATGTTAGAATGAGCTTTTTCCAGCTTCGTCTCCTGGCTAAAATTAAGCCTTTCCTGAGCAAGCACGATCTAGAAAAGGCTATTCATGCCTTTATTAGTTCAAGGTTGGATTACTGTAATGCTCTTTATGTTGGTCTGAATCAGACCTCCATCTTACGCCTTCAACTTGTTCAAAATGCTGCTGCTCGCTTTTTAACAAATACATCTAGACGTGCACACATCACTCCTGTTTTCTACACCCTACATTGGCTCCCGGTGCGTTTTAGAATAGATTTTAAGATCTTATTGTTTGTTTTCAAGGCCTTAAATGGCCTGGCCCCGGAGTATCTGTCCGAAATTTGAACTTTGCGTGAGCACAACCGGTCATTGCGGTCTTCAAATCAGCTGGTTTTAGAAGTCCCAAGGTCAAGGTATAAACGGTGGGGTGATCAGGCTTTTGCAGTTGCTGCCCCGAGACTCCAGAGCAAGTTATCCCCTGATATTCGCACTATTACGGATGTAGCTCTTTTTAGGTCCAAACTCAAAACCTATTTGTTTAGACTGGCTTTTAATACGTAGTTAGTGATGTGACAATTTCACTCTCCTGTTTCTGATTTTACTGTATTATATCAGAAACACAACTCCAGTGGAATAATAATGTTGCTCCATATCTGCTGGATGTGTAAGTTGGTAACTGTTTTGCTAAAGTGTTATCATCAGCGCCTAACTCAGTGATTGATGAGATGATTAGTATAAATGCTGGGATTTTTAAAGATGCAGTTATTCATGTTTGGTCACTAGGGGGCAGAAGAACGCCAAAATAAACTGAGGGTGGTGTTGACAGATTATTTTCACCTACAGTACAATGCAGTGCACAGTGGACATGAAAAAGCTACTCACAGCTGGGAAGAAAATTGTGGACTCTGATGTGACAGCTCATGTGAACAGGTAAGGGTGTGTGTGTGTGTGTGTGTGTGTGTGTGTGGGGGGGGGCTGGCCTGGCCCTCCCCAACCTTAAAATGTATCACAGAGCCTTTCAGCTACGGGCCCTCAGAGTGTGGATGGACCCCTCATCTACAGTTCCATGGAGAGAAATACAGCAAAACCTCACTGGAAGTCTAAGACTGCAAGACCTTTCCTTTGCAGCTGTGTCCAAAAAAGTGTATGCTAACTTACAACTTTAAACAGGTGGAGGAGCAACTACGCTACACCAATAAGTAGCATTTGAATACCCCAATATGGCACAATGCACACTTAATGTCTGGTAACAAACCCTTTGCTTGTAAGCAGTGGAGTGACAGAGGTATTTATACTTTAGATCAGCTATTCAATGAGAAAGATATGTTGAGTTTTGAAGACCTGAGAGCTAGCTTTGAGGTCCCCAGGACATCCTTTTACTTTTATCTTTGCTTAAGATCAGCCCTGTTAAATGTTACGGAGTGCCATGGGGAAACAGTCTTGCCATGGTTTGTTGATTTTCCTGTGAGAGGATTAGTGTCCAAGATGCAAGTATCCATAGGAGAAATCCCAATAGTAAAGAAATGGGAGCGAGAGCTGAGCCCTGAGGGGAATGCAATTAATTGGGAGACAGTTTGGGACAACATTTTCCACTGTTCCAAGAACCCAAATCACCAGTATATCCACTTCAACATATGTCATAGGACATATTGGACTCCTCAGAAGAGATACGTCTCTGAAGTCATTCCCACTCCCTATTGCATGTTCCGTCAACCTGAACAAACTGGAACTTTCCTGCATATGGTCTGGGAGAGTGAACAGGTGCATGAGTTCTGGAATAAAACAACATCAATACTATCTGATGTGATAGGAGCTTGAATTCCTACTGACCCGATTGTTTTGTTACTTAATGACAACTCTAAATTGCACCTTCTTGGGAGACAGAGGAAAATTTGGCTAGCCGGCTCAACTGCAACCAAGAAAATTATAGCTCAACGCTGGCTCCCCCCTCACTCGCTTTGTATAAAACAGTGGTTGGCGTATTTTCTAGACATAGTTATGCTTGAGCTCTCTACAGCAAGGATTAACAAAGCCAGATCATCAGCCTATGGGAAAGCACAGCAGCACAAATATCAGACTTAATCACCTCAACCCCACAAGAATTAGAGGAGAGTGATTAGGCAAGGGGTGATTACTGTTTGTTTGTTTGTTTGTTTGTTTTGTTTTCCTCGAGACAGCAGAGGGTGGGAGGTGGGAGAGGGTTTTTGTTCTTGTTCAATTTGTGTTTATCTGTTCTGTGCACCATCTGCTATTACCTGTCACACAGTGTGGAAATTGTTTTGTATGTCTGAAGGTGCCAATAATAAAAGTTGATCACAAAAAAACTCCCTTCAAAATCTATAGTTAATGTCACAGACACTAGGCTACGTGCATCTTTTTCTGTCTGTGTGATCCCAGGGAAAAGTAGGGGATGCAGCCCCACCAGATGGCGCGAAACACTGATTCTAGCTCTTTCAGCGTAACATGACATAACATGACATCTGATAAAAATGAAAATATGCCAAAGTGGCTCAGCCAGTTGGGCATTTGCATGAATCTTATTTAACCGTGGGTTAAAAGACAAAGTAACGTGTGTTTTAGATTTTGAAAACATAACTGAAGTCTGTTGTCTTTGGCTTATTTTGTCAGTCTAGCTTGCTTACATTTGACCACCCTGCTCCAAACTTTCACTTTAAGAAGGCGCGTCTACGCTGCAGTGTAGTGTGTTTATTACAATCCTTAAAGTGGCACATGGAAACCATAACCGATTTCTGCATGGCACAAATCTAGACCTACAGATTCTGCCTGTCCAGTGCGAGGAAATGCTTTGGCGAAACTGATCCACGGAGTGTAGGTGTTCCTGTAGCGTGTCTGACTATTTTTATCTGTGTCAGTCGATGCGGCAGACTCCTCGCCGAGGCGCGCAGCGAGCCGAGGGGAAGGATCGGCGGTTGGTGGTTTCTGGACGACACGAGACATGAAATAGTCACCGGTAGAGCCGTCAAAGGTGAAGCACATTGGGACGTAAGTGAAATGGAGACACCGCCGGGGACGAGCTGCTGTGAGCGCACCTTGGCCAAACGGGAATAACCGAGCCGTGAAACGGGCTGGGATGGCAGCATCCAGCAACTCAAGCCTCTCAGGTTCATCTGTGTCCTCCGGTAAGAGTTCACATAATAATATTAATAATAATTGTTATTATTATTATTATTATTATTATTATTATTATACATTCCTCTGTAGGGAGTTTGATTTTGCTTGTCGGTGTCCATTGATGTATATGCCTTATTTGGCTTAAATTAAACTTTTATCATTATCTTGTATAATGAAGCCACCACATATGCTCCAGGAAATGTGACATTATCTCATTTCCCCATTTGCATCTCACACGTGCTTGGTAAACATTAAGCAAACATATTATTAAAGTAGCTTTCAGTGACTGCTGTGATAAGCATCACCATCTGTTGTATTTGGGTTCAGTGGGAAAGGACACCTTCCATGTGCAAAGGGATTAAGATGCAGTCAATATGACGTTGGGTTTGGATGTTATCATTAGATTGCCAATCATCTCCATAATTCCCTTATTGACTTTCCGCTTGGCTGGCTGTAAGGATTATCTTTGGCCTGTGTAGTCTACCATTTTCCAAAATGCAGCACCAGGCTGGGACATTGTAAAAAACCCTAATATGCTGGTGTCCAGTGCCACAGTGTGCACAAAACTCCAATCAAACCCCGTTTGCATATAATGTGGTATATATGCGAGTCACACCTTTTATATATTTGTTAAAAAAAAATCAATTTCAGGGTTGAATTTTCACAGAATGAGAACAGAAAGTGGGTTAGCAGCTGTTCAAACAAGCCCAGAATGAAATATCAGTTCCATGCTTGTCTCAGTGTATATCCCATTTTGTGTTGATAAAGCACATTGCTCGTGTTTGCCAGGGTATAAAGTACAAACCCCACTATCACAGCACTGTTTGATGTGGAATCCCTGCCAACAACCAGAGGCGTGTGTGAGAGAGACGGCGTGTCTGATGAGGGGAAGGAGAGGCTGTTTATAATACCAGACTCAGCAATTTGGTTTATGTCATTGCTGTTTCCACCAATATTTTAAATTTTTACAGTGAAGAGTCTAGGAAATGTTTAGTGTTACTTTGTGCCATCTACATAAACAACGCAAATCTATAGTTTATTACAGGGTGAGGACATTGTATAGTATACTGTACATAATGTTTGTTTGACTTTAACTCTCTCTGCATCCCAACCACACCACACAGCAGTCACATTTCCCTAGGTACTGCCCAATGGGAAGGACAGGCAGTTGTTTCCAAGCTGATATAGCCTGTGGCAACCACATGCTTTACAGAGCATTATCTCATGTGTGCGTTTCAGAAAGCGGTGGATTTACTGTTTGACCACTGCTGCTTTAAGAGGAAAGTCTTTTCTCTCTGTGGCATTGGAGGGTTGTCATTACTTTTGGGCTCTCAAAATAATTATCAGAGGTTACAAGCTGCGCTGCTGCCAGGGATATAGTGGTATTCACAAGGGTATTATTATTTTCATGGAGAGCTCTTTGGCAGTCAGACACAACATTTGAATAATCTTCACTATGAGGTATATGACACAAAAATGAAGCTCAATTTCTGCTCCGTATTAGGTCGTCAGTTCTGGCTGCAAATAAAGAGCTTTTGGTGTAGTTATTTAGGCTGCTTCTGGTTATAAGTCTATCTAGTAATGTTGTTTGGAGGGAGAGTGTTGAAATAAAGTTCATTCAACTTGTGTCACTAATGACATCTAATTTGTGATAGTGGCAATGGTAGTTATATTATGGGAGCAGACTATGATTTATTTCTGTACTTCCTGCAAATTATTGAAATTTAGGTACAATGAAATGTACACAAACCACCTTGTAGTGTATAGACTGCATTATATACACAAAGTCTATAACTGCAGCGTGCATGCACAGGTGAATAAAAGTAGATGTACCCTATATTTTTGAGGCCAGTCATGTTATAAAATAACAGACAAACTGAAAGGATTGCAACACGATTGCAGCAAATATGTTGCAATCTCTCCCTTTCCATGGAAAGATATTTTCTGGCAATTCGTCTAGATCAGTGAGATTCCTACACATTCTTGGCACAGGTGGGCATTGTAGCATGTACTGCACCAACAGTACACCATTTGCCAGACAGCTCCAGGAAATAAAGCTTGAAAAATAAATTGAGGGATAGAGCATGAAAGTATCCCTTCAGCTCCCAGGCCTTAAATGACAAAATTGGTCAGGGAGGCAGAATTACAGCCATGTATTACAGAGAGGCTGTCTGCTCAACACAATCCTGCACATGTGTCTGGCAAATGCTGCAGTTTACCTCGAAATCTTTTCACCACATAAATTTCATGTCCTTATCAGTTTACATCATGTTGGACTGGATTTGTGTCATGCATGCTGACTGACTGAAATGAACCGCATGTTTTACAGCTTCAGCGAGGGGGAAGTTCGTCCCCTAAGTATTTCAATTCTGGTTGAACATATCCCAGTAGTCAATCCTTTATTAATTACAACAACAGACTCTCTCAGTGGCAGGGACATGGCAGTGTCAGAATCAGATTATTAAATTGCACTTTTCCCTCATCTGAACTCAGCTACAATTCTTGTTAACAGAAAAATATACAGTTTCCCTAATAGTATCCAGCCCAGTAGCATACAAACACACTCCAGAGAAGCAGCCTCATACCTGTCACATATTATCTGGTCAGCACTAAGGCAGTGTTGAAATGCTTGTTTTGGACCAGTGTAATACACAGATGGTCTCCCTGCTGCAGCTCTGCTTCATCCCACTGACACACGTGTGTGTCTTTATGAGAGGTTCTGCATGTATCTTTATTTGAGTACTTCAGAATGTGTTGTTTCTGTATGCCATTTATGTATGTGAATAATACTGGCTATACATTACATTAGGGCTTTCAAATATAAACATTTATCTATTTTCTTTTTCTCTTTTAATCAAGGGGTTAATCAAGTTCTTTTTTTTTAATTCTCTTTTTGTATCAAGTCTGTCAAATCTCACCTTTTTGCTTCCCTAGCCAAGCTTAATCACATTGTATTGTATTGCGTATTGAAAATGGGAAAACAAGTTCCAGACATGAGTCCGTTTGGAGTCATCTAAATCATCTAGGTAGCCCAATGTTTGAGCAAGCCACCTTTTCTGAGTGGCTCGTTCAGTTCTAGCAGAGCAGAGAAAAATACACCTAACTAACACAGTTACAATGCTGGGGTGAACTATGAGGTTGTGGTGCAGTGCATGCCTGGCACATTCATAGCATGAAATGAAAAAAGATTGGAGATCCACCAAATCAAACAAAATACCACAAACTCATTCACCTTCACAGACCCCAGCCCCAACAAAGATGAGCAGGTGCATGTAGACCATGGAAACATTTGACATAAAACTGAAATCAACACGTGTGGTAACGTTTTCTCATAAGTAGTGTGTGTGTGTAAACATGTAAGGCTAACAAGGTGATAGTGAAAACAGTCTGGTTTTAAGACGTCTGTGTATGATTTTCGACCTCTGCTTTTTAGCTGCTGGGATAGATGTGTTGCCAGTATCTTGCAATCAGACAGCATAGAAGATATGGTGCTGTGACAGCTGTGCAACTTGTATTTCATGAGTTTGCAGATGGACCTTGAAGTCCCATCTAGTATTAATTAGTAAACAGCATAGGGAGGAGAGGATAGATGTTTTATCACTGAAGTTCAGCATACGTTTTCTTGTTTTGATCCAACATACTGCCAGAAGATTTGTGTGAAGTGTAACAGAAAACATCTCAAATGAACATACAGTAATAAGATTTCTGTCTAAAAAACAACAAATTATGTCTCATCTATACTAGTGATTCCATCTTTTTTCATGGTGCATCAATGTGCCAAGCACCTCAGGTTCTCAAAATCCTGAAGACCAGACCTATTCATCTTTACCTAGCTGTAAGAAAGCAAACCCTTCTGATACAACAGACATTGAATATAGTGTTACAATATCACAACAACCAATCAATGTCTATATTTTGTGTGTGCAAGTGGAGCATGATCAGCTCCATATTACCTCTGCTATGTCAGGGCCTTGCCAGCCATCTAACATTACGTAGTTGTCTGCTGCTATTTGTTGGTTTTGTGGGTATTTTACAATAGGGCTACAGCTGAATACGTAGCTTTTAAGTCAATACAAAACTACTTGTTTCTTTCACCTTTAATGGTCTAGTGGGGAGTTTTATTCAGATTTGACATCATTTATTTCATATTCACTAAAATTAGTGATATTGAACACAGCTCTGTACAGGTCATAAAAGGCTTATATAGATATATGACATATTATCTTTGTCACCAAAGTAAATACCCACCGGTAATTATTTTATTGAATGCTTCTGACTGGTGAGTAATGGAGGGCAACACAATTAATAGCTGTTTCTTTGGGGCTAAGAACCCTTTGGCTGCTCCCGAATTTTAAATTCTCCCTGATCATCAGACACTGCACAAACTCTGAGCTACTTAGAAATTCTTTTTGATGTTGTGTGTGTATGTGTGTGTGTGTGTGTGTGTGTGTGTGTCTATGTGTGTTTGTTTGCTTGCATCAGAATCGACCCTTAAGAGCTTTCTTTTCAGACGCAGTTGCCGCTGAATTGCAGACTAAAATGCCATTCGTCATTAAAAAGAATCCGATTGAAAAGCGAGTATTTGGCAGCCAACCAGATGAAATCATATTCTTTAAACAAGCCGCAGTGAAATAAATCTTTCAGACTGCCAGTGCAATATACAGTGACTAAGCTTTAGCATTAGGACAATACATTTTCCGAAGCAGCTTGGTCACACATCAGCCAACTGAGCCTGAAGCCTATTTACTTGTATTTGAAGGCTGACATTCTGCAGAGGGCTTTAGCATCAATGCTTACTCTCAAAACATCCACTTCTCAATCGAGCTGCTTGCTCTCAATTTATGTAATTATTCAGCATTTGATCATATGCACCTATCTTGTCTTTCCTGTGTAATTAATTCAGCTCTCTCTAAAGCAACAGCACTATCAAGATCAGAAGCAATGATGAGCTTTTGGTTTGTTTAATAATGTTGCAACCAGTGTTCCAGTTGAGCTCCTGCTGCAGTAAGTAGAGAAAACAAACAGCATGGAGGAAATTCCTTGGATTGCCTTCAGTTAAACAGATAAATACAGCACAAGGAATATACAGAGACTTTAAAAGAACTAGTGATACGGTTTTAACATTGATGCCATTTATGACTAAGTTTCACAGTTTTGCTGCCCTTACGTCAGTGGCCACATCCAACAAGTGCTCACTGGTTTTCACACCCTCTCAGGTGTGTTTTATTTTTTTTTTCCTCTGGCCTGAGGGGTGTGGCGCCGCCGCCGATCTGCTGATGAGTGCAAAGGAATGTTTCAAATGAGCAATGTGTGTCTTCTGGATCAACATGATTCATTATTCAAACAGTCAATTGAGTCCTTCAACATTGTTGCTGGGAGTTTAAAGGTCCCATGACATGTTGCTCTTTGGGTGCTTTTATATAGACCTTAGTGGTCCCCTAATACTGTATCTGAAGTCTCTTTCCCGAAATTCAGCCTTGGTGCAGAATTACAGCCACTAGAGCCAGTCCCACAATGAGCTTTCCTTAGTATGTGCCATTTCTGTGTCTGTAGCTATTGAGGAGGAGAGGAGGGGGGCAAGGTGGAGGGTGGGGGTGTGGCCTTGACCGACTGCCACTTTGCTTGTTTGCAAGCCATGATGTCTCTCTCTCTCTCATGGGCGGATCAAATTCTCTGGGCAGGCAAAGCAGAGAAAGGGGAGGTAACCTTCCTCCTTATGAGCTCATAAGGAGCAGATTCCAGATCGGCCCATCTGAGCTTTCATTTTCTCAAAGGCAGAGGAGGATACCCAGGGCTGGGTTTACACCTATCGCCATTTCTAGCCACTGGGGGACCATAGGCAGGCTGGGGGAACTCATATTAATGTTAAACAACCTCATGAAGTGAAATGTTCATGCCATGGGACCTTTAATGAGAGATGGTACACTAGACATCTGAGAGGCGGATGAATCATTTATTGTCAGCTATTTTGTGCATTTGGCATTTAGTGTCATCTGCCTATGTGATAGCTATAGACCACCATGTTTGACACTGTATGATTGGGTCATTTCAGTCAGTCTCACTGTGACATGTAGGACATGCAGAAACATTTAGATATGCAATAACATGTTTCTGCCAATGGGTCAAAACCTGTTAAGAAATTGCTGTGAATAGCATCAAATTATTACCAAATGATTGTTTTTAGAGGAAGGATTATTTCTTTCTGTTGGGTGTACGTTTTAACTAATGAGTCAACAAAAATGTTGCAATTTAATAGAATTATAAATTTGTAAAATAAAAATACAGACACAACATCAATATTTGAGTTTGAAGGTTCATACTTGACCTTTAAAAAACAGCAGCAAGACAAGTTCCAATTTATTTTTCCAAAGCTTTTGACCACATCTCTTGACTTTCCTCAACATGTTGAGTTGCTATGGTGTAACATGTGGTTATCAAGTTTAGTCAACATCATTTTTATATCATTAGTTAAAATATGCTGCACCATTTATGTCATAATCAGGGCCAGGCATTTTATGACATTACTGGCAGTGTTTTTGACAGTTGGCAGTGTTAAGTGACACGTTTTATGACAAGTCATTATTTTACCCGGTGGGTACTACAGTAACTTATCAGCTGATACAGGGCATTTACTTCATCCCCTCTCTAACTCTTTTCAAGCTAATATAAAAGCGCCATCATATATTTCAGGAATGTGTTCACATAATCATAAATCCACTATTGTGTTTCCCGGAGAAAAGTCTTCCTGTGGGTTGTGACATTGTATTGTATTTACTTACATTACGTTTGATTGATGTGTTTGTACTCTTGTGTTTTCGGGACCCTGCCGGTGGGTAATTTAGATCAGGTGTGTGCTAGTCTCACTTTGCCAGACCCTCCTCCAAAGCACGCTGAAGGAGAGTCTGGCTGCTCCACATAGCATTCGGGGATGGGAGGAAAACGTGCTCTGGTTTAATGGCATTTCTTTAAACCAATCAGAATCGTCATGGGCGGCGCTAAACTCTGCACAGAGCCGCTGCAAAATAGTCTTGCGAGAGAAAACTAGATAGTCTAGCTAGCTGTCTCAATGTACCATGCAGAGATCTGAGAAGCAGTCAAAAATAGTCCTCATTAATCCACCGAATTTAAAATTCCAACACAAAGAAAGCGGAAGGAAACGGAAAATACATGCATCCGGCGGAATTTCCTGCAGCACTAGAGAAATCCCGGAAGTGGAACACGAAGGATATAGACTAAGGTGTGTGCTGACACGATGTTTAGCGAAACACGCAGACATCTGTATTGATTGTCCTTGAAGCAGAGGCCTTGGTTAGAAGTGTATTACACTGGTGCATCTCAAGAGGCAGCTGCACAGTGTGAAGCAATATGCATAATGATAACAGATAGATAAACAACAGTGATGTAACCATGGTGAAGGGCTCGCAGTCAGTCCACTGGGAAAGGGATAGAAATGGAGATTTTAATGAGAGAAAACAGGAAACAGTCTATTAACACCACTGTGAGTTACAACATAACAGAAACCTGCTATACGTTTGTGTTTTACAGACCCTGAGGATTACCAACCGCCCATATGGAAGTCCTACCGTAAGTAATTCTTCTATTTTGTATGCTGCTTTGCAAAGATTTTGACTGACTTGGCCTGACTTTGGCTTTTAGTGTTTTTATTTATTCAACATTTATTTGTAATCTATAAATAACAAAGAGACATTTTTCTATACTTGGAAGAATTGTCTTTTGTTTTACATAGTACAACTAGATACAGTATACGCTGCATGTTCCAAAAGGCTACACACACACACACACACACACACACACGCACAAAAGGCACACACACTCGCCCACACTACCCATTCACATACGCACAAATGCACAGCAGCAAATTCCTGATCTCTGAGTAAAATAGGTTACCAGCACCCAGGGAAAATACAATTTTCTACCTGCAAAGAGGCTCAGCTGAAATAGGGTCCTCAGAACACCCACTTCATTATACAATCTTTTTGCCATGTGGGAGGAAATGGGTTGACTCCTCAGAATATATGTGGTGCATTTGTTAAAGCAGAGCACAACTCATTTTAGCTGGAAACTGTGTCTGTCCTCAAAGTGATTACAGTTTGACCAATACAAGTTAAAGCTTTTATATACATTTTCTTCCTGTAATTAAATGTCTCTTCCATATAATTGTCCCATAATGCTGCGTTTCTGAAGTCTCCTATATTCTCCTGACTCCTCTGGTCCTCTGCTGAGGTATTTTTAGAGCTCACTGTGTCACAGGAATGGATGATGTCCAGATCTTGCTGGTTGGCTTAAGTCAGCCTGACAAAACATGAAAATTCACAGTCAGGAGCCTTCCCCTGCCTGGAGAATCTGCTGTGATGAAGACTTAGCTCAACCTCACACAGTGAGGTGACACTGTAGTCCTCATCCACATCTCACAAGGTTATAGACTGCCAAACGTACATGTACTGTAGGAGCAAGTGCATTGAAAAATAAAACCCTAAAGACTGTTATTCTGTTATTATCACAGTATTTCTTTTTGTCAGGAAAAAGAGAAACTCAAGCTCTAGACAGATTAAAAATTGGATATGAAGAAAGTAACCACAATCAGTTACTGATTCTTCTGTTGTCGTAACATAATATTTGTTTTATCCTGACTGACATCCCGTTCTCAGAAACATCAGCAACGCTTCGGCTTCTCTCACTTCTTGATCACTAATTGTAATTGTAATGTAATGTACTTATTCTGTGAGGCTGCTGCTGTGAGGTGTTTGTGGTGATTACTCTGACTTGCACAAATCCCTCAATTCCATTTTCACTTTGCTTCACTGATTTACTTTGAGTTCTCCTAATACTAAAACAGAGAGTCTTGGATTTGCAGCATGTGTGTATTTAGGAGTGTAAGTATTTGGGTTTTGCAGTATTGTGCACTTGTAAGTCCACATTGGGGAAGTGCACAACAGGTCTTTATTCACATAAATGCATTGCAGATAAATGGCACCTGTCATGTAAACCACTGACTGCTGCTTAGCCTCACATATATAAGCTAATGGCTCCTGTTGTTCCTTGTTACCCTTGCACTGCATCAAAGCTGCAGTCAGAGCCTATACTAAAAGACTGTTAAGTGGAGATCTTCCTTGATGTCCAGGAGGACATTGTTATTTTGGTAACAAATCTACGAAATGTATGTAATTACAATTGACACGGAGCTATGAGCATAATTTAAAGGGGCAGAGGGCCTTAATTAACATCCATGTGTTTCTCTAACAGTGTACCAGCTACAGCAGGAAGCCCCAAGACCAAAGAGGATCACATGTCCTCAGGAGGTCAGTACATCTGTAAATCTGTATACAATAGGCTACTGCATAGGGCTGAAATGATTGGTTTTACATTGTTATTGACCATTTAGTTTGTAAAATATGCAAATTCTCAGAAACTTTAAGTCTAAAGTCAACATAGAAAACCTGTAATACCTCACATTTGAGATGTTTGTATTTCACTATCAATGACTCATTGATGAATTGAGTAATTTTATTTTGCATTACGACTGTGTATTAAAATGAAATGTACAAACAACAGATATGAAAAGTCATACAAATAATTTAAAAAACCTTATATTTATATTTCATACTTCATACAAAAAGATGTGATACAATATGCTTAACAAAAGATGAAAAATACACATTAAAAGACAAATGCAAGAAATATAAACATTAAAAACATAACGTTTCTTTTTTTTTCTTTTTTTTGGTCATATGACAATAAACTATTAACGTTCAAACCAAACTACTGCTGGCCCCATTCTTTTTCTTTTCAAAGCCAAGACCTTTTTTTCCGCTTGCTTATGCATTTTGAAAACTCAGTTTTTACTCTCAGGTTTTAGCGTGGAAAACATTCACTGAGAAATGATTGAGTCTGGCAGCTGGAACCCAGACCAATCAGTAACCGATGGGGAGTGGCTCGCTGCTTCTTGAAACTCCCACTCCTCATGAATACAGTAACTGTTTAAACTCAGTGCTATACTAGAGTTAGAAAATCAAGCATGATCCTCCAACTGCATGGCTTATTCTTTGCCTTAAATGTAGTTAGGAATGTATTTTGGTGAATAGTTTAGGAGTAATTTGACATTTTCTGAACCTGTTTAACCTAAAGGATTTAAAAGATAGATTTACCAGTCTGTCTTAAAAGAGGGAATTTTGTACTAATAAGACTGCAACTTTGGATGATATCCACTTGATTTGTCTAACTCAGACAGCTGAAGCTTTATAATAACAGATAAACAAGTGTGGATTTTATGTTTCCCATCACTTGAGAAACGAAAGGATCGAGGGGGAAGTATTATAGCAAACAAAAGCCTGTTTCAATGTTCATATGGGCATCTGACAATCATTTTGAGAGCAACAAGTCTAGAAGCATCGGCAGCACTTTGAATGGACAGAATAGACTTTAGCTCTGTGAATAAAGCTGCCCTCACTGAGAGAACTGCCAAGCTTCTATTGCACAGCCTACCAGAAATGATGCATGTATCATCTTATTTTGACTCTTGCCATACTTTGATGAGCAAAGTGAAAGTTGTGAGCTTGCTCTGTGAGATTAGTGGCTACCCGTTGATTTAAAGGTCCCATGACATGGTGCTCTTTGGATGCTTTTATCTAGGCCTCAGTGGTCCCCTAATACTGTATCTGAAGTCTCTTTCCCGAAATTCAGCCTTGGTGCAGAATTACACCCACTAGAGCCAGTCCCACAATGAGCTTTCCTTAGTATGTGCCATTTCTGTGTCTGTAGCTATTGAGGAGGAGAGAGGGGGGGGCAAGGTGGAGGGTAGGGGTGTGGCCTTGACCATCTGCCACTTTGCTCGTTTGAAATCCATGATGTCTCTCTCTCATGGGTGGGCCAAATTCTCTGGGCGGACAAAGCAGAGATAGGCTTATGACCTCATAAGGAGCAAGATTCCAGATCGGCCCATCTGAGCTTTCATTTTCTCAAAGGCAGAGCAGGATACCCAGGGCATGGTTTACACCTATCGCCATTTCTAGCCACTGGGGGACCATAGGCAGGCTGGGGGAATGCATATTAATGTTAAAAAACCTGAAGTGAAAAGTGAAATTTTTATGCCATGGGACCTTTAAAGCACAAAATGATGTTTAACACATTACCAAATCCATTATGTATCATAACTGAGTTTTAAAAGAGATTATACACTATCATTTGTAAAGGTGTATGGAAAGAGGGTCTGGATAACAAAAGTGTTAGATGGCATGTACAAAATGAAAAATGTTTTAGTCATAGCCTTTGATTTGTAGTGCAGACACACTACACACACCCTGGTGTGACACAGTAACACACTAAGTATTAATTCTTTGCAGCTGGCCATCTATCACCAGCTGTTTTCTTACACTGCCTCTAATTCATCTCCACACTCTGTGATTTGGCTTTATGGTTTGGTAGCTGCAAATAGACACGAGGGCACAGATGGAGATAATCTGTCCTGGGGTGTAGAGTCCTTTATCTTCCACACAAGCTGTAAGAACAATTCGCAAAGCCAATTAAAGAACAATTTGCAAAGCCATTTAATTGAGCTTTCATATCGTACTGCTCCAGCCAATATGTCTTCTTCTGCTTCACAGATGGAGAGCAGACCCAAATACTACGGCAGAGAGTGAGTGTGACTTGATTACTCTCATCGTTTTAATGCCTTTTTTTCTTCAAATATGACTATGCAGAGGATGGTTTTATTTAGCATTACTGCCTTGCATCAGATGTGGGGTTTAAGTGGGTAGATGTGTATTTAGTGTGTATGTGTGTATTTTTGCTTTGGTTACATCCATACATTCAAAATGTAAATATGTGTGTATTGGATAAAATTACATTGGAGGAAGAGTAATAGGTACTGCATTTCATTTTTTTTTTTACAGATTTCATGGTATGATCTCTCGAGAATATGCAGATGAGCTTCTGGTGGCAGCAGAGGGTGCTTACCTCATCAGGGAGAGCCAAAGACAGCCAGGGACACACACCTTGGCCTTAAGGTACCAACACCATCAGTATGCAGCACAGAACCCCCTGAAAGGTCGGCTCTATCAGCAGCCCAGTCCTCACTCTGTCTTCACCTTGTTCACTTTTATTCATCCACTCAACTTGACACTATTTACTCTTTCTGTCTTCATGTATGTCAATCCAGGTTTGGGCACCAGACCCTCAACTACAGATTGTTCTATGACGGGAAGCACTTTGTCGGTGAGAAGAGGTTTGAGTCGGTCCATGACCTAGTGACGGACGCCCTTATCACTCTCTACATTGAGACAAAGGCGGCGGAGTACATCGCCAAAATGACCACTAACCCCATCTACGAGCATCTTGGTTACACCTCATTGCTCAAGGACAAGATGGTGCACAGGCTGAGCCGTGGACGCACAGAACCACGCAGGGTCACCTTCCAGGGAGATGATAGGGTGAGTTATCTTATACGTGTACTGTACTTTTGTGTGCACTGTGGGTGGTGTAGAGCAAAGAGGCTGTTATAAAGTTCAAGCATCTTCCTTGTTGAAGTGTCCATGAGCAAATGAGTAGATCAGTAGTAAGCCGGTTAGCTTAGCTTAGCTTAGCATACTGGAAATGGGGAAACAGCTAGCCTGTTTCTGTCCAAAGCAAACAAAATACACAAACCAGCGCCTAGGGATTACTAATTAACATGTAATATCTCATTTGTTTAATCTGTAAAAACTACATATCGGGGTTACGGCGGGTTTGTTCTTGGCCCAGGGCCTAACTTCCTTGAGTTTCGTTGTATTCATTGTGAGGTTGCCAGGTAAGCTCCATGAGAGGTGAATCGATTTTCTTATCTCACTCTTGGCATGAAAGCGAAAAGGTGTGTTTCCCAAAATGTCAAACTATTCCTTTTTAAAATGTATTATCTGAGTTTTGGGGCTGTTGACTGGACAAAGCAAGCAGACTTAAGATGCAACCTTGGCCTCTGGTAAAACTGTGATGTGCCTTTTATACTATATAACAATTTTAATTATCAATGAACAAAACAAAAATAATCAATAGATTTATAGAAATAATAGTTATCTGCAGCTCTATATCTCTTTAGTCCTTGGCAAGAGAGCTTACTCATTATTTCATTCTAACACAAAGTATAGTTATTCCAAAGTGCTCCATATACACTATAAAAGAAATATTGGATTGAAACGAAACTTGATTTATTATTCAATATTTCTAGAATGTTAAAGAACCAGCCTTGAAAACTGTTTTCAGTTTATCAAAAGACTTCAGTTACCTACAATCCTAATAAATAAGCCAGAATTATTTTACGATGTTTTTATTTTTCTAACGCAGTACATCTCATCATCATCTCAGTACATGTAAATTATCTGGTACATTTCTCTCGGTCCTGTGACAGACACTGTATAGCACCATGATTTTAATCTACTTCCATGCTGCTGAACATTACAGTACATTTACAGTAGGATGAGAGTGCTACTACTGAGAGGACACTTTGTCCTGTGAGTGAGACGTACATTATCCCTGTAGCCCCTGGATGTGTTCACTGCTGCCATGCTTGGTTGCGTCCTCTAAAAGGTAATGATGACCAAAGGGACTGGGACTTTGCTCTGCCTGCCAAGCATATCAGACACACTGATCTTGGGTGAGACAAATTGCACATTGTATTCAGTGGCACTCGCGAGCTGTTGTCAGATTAAAGTCTGTGAATGATTTATCATTGAGGAACGAGGAATGTCTGTTTTCTTACTGGAGAAGAATCCTAACTATCCTTCCACTAGGTGGCAATCTTAACTCATTTCCCCCTCTCTTTAAGGCTTGATGATGGCAATAAGATTCACACCCAGCTCTTTTTATTAACAGATACTAATATTTTCTTCTTCTGAGATTTGACGAGCTGTATCCTTAATGTGTCTCTCAGCTTGAAAACCAGATGTATTGCTTTGGGGATTCTTTGTTTCTAAAATGTCAGCCTACACTTTGTCAGTCAGTGACAGACACATGACAGCCCTGTCAGCAGGAGCATCAGTTGCAGTATTATTATCATCCGCCTTCAGTTTGGTCTCTGTAACGTGACACAAGCCATTAATGCCACATTTTTGACATAATGGCCATCGGTCAGTCAGCAGTGCATTGATTCATAGTGAACTTCAAACTGTACATGCCACTACCAACCTCTAGGAAGCCCTTTAGTGCAGAGGACTGCCCTCACAAGTGCTCTGAAACACACAGACTAACTTCTGTTTGCTTAACACACAGTGCTTTACTGAACAGTGTCCAGCACTGTTGCTCTGTTTGACTTGCAGCTTATAATGTTTGAAATTTTGTGGACTGCAGCCTCCACTTGGCAAGTAAATCTGGAGCTCGTCTCTGTCTAAATGTCACATTGTCAGTTATCTCGGCGCTTCTATAAATCTAACTTCATATTCCTCCTGCCAAGTTTTCTACATGAGGATCTGAGTCAGTGACAGCTATGATGATGGCAGGATTCGTCAGACAGCGTTTGAAAACCACCTGCCAGTCAAGGTAGAAAAAAACGTTTCTGTCTGCTTGAATATTGCGTGTCCAAGAGGCAGAGACCCTGACAACTCGAATCTGTGGTTGCTTTTTGAACCTCATGTTTACCAATGACACAGCCACGCCCTGAGGCATTACAGCCACAGTAGCTTCACTGTATAGTCAACATTGATGTGTATTTACTCAGTGTCAGGTTGATACCACCATATTGCTGTGACTGCAAATTCTTGTGTAATTAAAATACTCCCAGAAGGTGTGGGGGGGGGGAGTACTTGACTCGACCTGTTGATCAACCTCCT
Organism: Sander lucioperca; assembly: GCF_008315115.2. Taxonomy (NCBI): domain Eukaryota; kingdom Metazoa; phylum Chordata; class Actinopteri; order Perciformes; family Percidae; genus Sander; species Sander lucioperca. Next base: position 28,266,631 of record NC_050182.1, read on the forward strand.
GCATTTACTTCTCTTTGCATGTGCCGGAATTTCCTCAGTGGCCAGAACCTCTGCCACATTCCTCCTGATACTCACCACACTGGTTTAATCTCAGTGGGGCTCTCTTGACAGGCTGGTCTGCTCGCATGCCCCGAAAAAGATTTCCAAAGAAATTGTCATGTTGTTTGTTAAGATAATTACCTGTTCTCTCCCGAGAGTTGCAGGCTATAAAAATGCAAAAAAACGGCCATTTACGTGTGTTCTGTTGTAAAATGTAAAAATGCTTCTCACACCGCATTATAAGCGTACATTTCCAGACTTTTAGAAGTGGTTATTTCTTTTTGGCTGCACACACAGAAAAATAGATAATTTTCAGTGCTTCCATTGACGACAAAAGTGTCAATTTCTTCCATTTTTGAATAATGGCAGATATCTTTGATTGCACTTGCACATTGTGTCTATTTTTCTTTTTCTTTTCAGATATGTTGGTGAGGGCTGTTTTGTTTGGGATGTGGGTAGTTGTATCCTGTTGTCTTACTGTGTCAGTGGCCACTGTTCCCTTTTCCCATGATTCCAAGTACTCAGTCACAACAGAGTCCGCTCAGCTGTGCTCTCATAAAAGCCTTGCAGGAATAAAAGAACCAAGCCACTGAAAAGAAAGCAGAGCTTGTTGTGTGACCACCTTTTGTGTCCTTTCTTCCGAGCTCTTCTTTAAGAGACAAGAAGCCATCTGCCTGCAGACAAAGAGCCCTCGTCGTCCCTCCCTCCCTTCATCCTCGCAAGGCTGAAATATCTCAGAGTGGTCTATTCCTCATCTGTCCCCTCAGACTTAGCTGTAGAGACGAATTGTATGGTATGGTATGTGTAGGTCTTTTAAAGGAATGTCAGCCACAATGACAAATATCTTCACCTGTTATGTCACTCTCATAGCTATCAGTCAGTTAACTCTTGCCCCCAGATGCCAGAGACAAAAAGAAATAGTTGCTACACAAAAGGCCCACAGCTATTTTTTTACTTTGCTACTGTCTGTAAGCTGCCAATCCTTTTATTTTATCTCAGCTTTGCAGTTGCCCTTTGGGTCTTTTTGCTCTCCGCTTCACTACTCTGCTTTGGCTTCAGCTCTTTATGATCACAAATCTAATGCTTACTGGCTGTATGACCTCTCCCTGTTTAAGAAATCAGTTCAACCTCATCGTTTTCTTGGTGTCTTTTCAAGGTTTGGGCTTTGCTGTTCTGTAAAATAGCTCGTTGGCATAAAATCTTGCCGATGCTTGTCATTTGACATGTAGTTTGCACTGCTCAGTGTTGTGTACCAAGGTTTCTTGATTAATTAGAAAAGCCGAGAAAGCCTTCTGGTGCTGTTAACTGGTTGTTTACAAGCAGAGCTAATAGGGACAAATTCAGCATGAACATAGCAACAGCCCCCCACTGCTAAAATGCGATATGGCTGCAGACCTGCAAATGAGCCTGCTGTGAGATTTTACTTGGATTTGGGCACTGCGGGATTATTCCCTGTGTAAGGATTATGGCAGTAATCCCTTCCAATCCCAGTTGATGGTCTGGCTCTGCTGGTCCTCTGAGACAAATGATTGTGATTGGCGTGAGTAGTCTGCAGTCAGAGTGTCTGGAAGATCCAGTCTGGACGACAGTGTGGGGAATTCCACCAGCCGACTGACATAGCTGGAGGTCAAGAACTGTTTGAATTACGAGGAAACAGCCTCGGCTCCCTCAGGCCAGCGAATCTTTGGTCAGTCTTTGAGCAGTCAACTGACCCGTTTAGAGACCCAGTGCTGACTGAGAGCTGCTGGCAGTTGAGTGTTATCTCCAGTAAAGTGAAGTGGAGTGTGTCCGGAAGGCAGCGCGCTAATGGGAGTGTGCTCTGTGATATGAAGAGGGCGTCTGCACTATTGATCCTGCTTTACAGAGCTGTTGAGCTGTGTGAAGTGGTCCTGACAGCACCCGACCGCCCTCACTCTCAATCTCCTGGCCCCTCCCTATCAGGGACCCTGTTCTCTCTCTCTTTTCTTTCTGGGCGTGTGAAAGAGGACCATTGTGTGAGGCACACTCCTGCCTTCAGGACGCCCACTACCAATCCCGTTCCCCCTGCTCTTCTTGCTCGCTGCTGGATTCAGACGAGATGCAGAGTCAAACCCGTGCTGGCTGTCATCCGTCACCCTCCTGGGTCAGAGGGGAGTGGAGTGTAGCTGCCGCTTCTGCGCTGGGCTGTTGTCGGCAACGTCTGCTGCACAGCACCCACGTCTCGCCTCCACATCTTTCCCCAGATGAGATGGAGAGTCTGTGGGAACCAGACCAGGCGAGCATGGAGTCTGAAGAAAACAGAGGAGGGGAGTTGATCCACAAGGCTAAAAGACAAGAGAGGAAGCATCAGGAGCTGCTTGCTTTGGCTCTGGGAGTCAAACTGGGGAGCAAGGGAACACTTCTGTGGAAGCCTTTTAAACTGTTGGCCTCCTGTCCACAGATCTCCTCACCTCTGGTGCGACGGAGTGCCTTGAAAGATACACCGGAGAAGCAGTGCTCCTATGAGAAGATACACAACTTCAAGGTGAGCAGGTTTTTGTTAAAAGTTTGATGTCTGCTGACAATGTATTCATTATCTAGGGGAAGAATAAATATATATATATATATGTGTGTGTGTGTGTGTGTGTGTGTGTATTCCCCTAAATAATGAATACATTGTATTGTATTTTTTCTATTAGCTCTCACAGTTTTTTGCAGTGATTAAGTAATCCCTAGCAGAGATGCATTTGCAGATGTGTTTTTGCCTGCCTCAATGTTTGCTTGTCCCATTATAGGCCATAGTGTGTTGCTGTTTTGATGGGAACACATGCAGCTGCCACCTATATGCACTGAGGGGAACTAATGGATACACTGTACCACAAGCCATTAGCAGAACACATTGATTAGCATTGATTTTAAAGCTCATAGATCCCTTTTTGTTTTAGGCTGCTGATTTTGTAAAAACAGTTGTAGAGATGAAAAGTATTGTAGAGTCCTCTCCTTTCAGTCAGAGAGTGTAAGTGCACAGCACATTGTAGAAAGCAGAGTAGTATAGTTAAGGTTCTTTAAATATACAAAGGAGAATTTAGGGATACTTTGCCTCTGGACACGTCAGCATTCTTGCAATTGTATCTTGGGTTTCAGTTAACAGGCAGGTTATGATGACCCCCAGCTTTATTGTATACTCCCCTTTGAAAAAGAACAAAAAGCATCCACTCACCACCTGCCCACTTCACTCATCAGTCTACTACTATCTATTTGTGTGTGCACGTGCACACAGGTGTTGCTCCATTTGCCATCTTATCTGTGTTTTTAGGGTGCACAGTGGGTGTACATCTGTTATTTTGACTTGCAGGCTTGCCTCTGTGCCTGCCTGCATGTATCCGATTGCCCAGGAGCAGATGCCAGACACATAGTAAATCCTTTAATCTGCCTTGTATATACAAATGCTCTCATTTGGCGAGGGGTCCCGTCCACTGTAGCTTGGGATCACAAAGTACTGTCTGTCCAGTACATCAAATGGGAGTTTCTATAGTTTGGACTGGACATAGCAATGACTTGCAATGTTTGTGGGGTGTGTTTGTGTGTGTATGTGTATAACCCTGCGTCTTTAACCCCAGGTACACACCTTTAGAGGGCCGCACTGGTGTGAGTATTGTGCCAACTTCATGTGGGGCCTTATCGCCCAAGGTGTCCGCTGCTCAGGTAACTATACATTCCAACATCAAAGTTGTATGGCACGTATTACACAAAGAATGTCAAATAAGTGTTGGATCACACAAGTAGTGTATGAGCTATGGCTAACTCTGTCTTGTCACCAATGTTTCATTAAAAAGTGGTTTGATTATGTCCATTTTTATGGTTATTTTCCTGTTGTCTGTGACTAACAAGTTAAGATCCTCCTGTCAGTGATTCATTAAAGTACATTCTTCACACACAAACACGTTTATATAATCACAGCTATAACTGCTATCACTCCTTTTGAACCCTCTTCCCCTCAATAATGTTTAATCACAGTCACACCAACTGAAAGGCAACTAGGTGTTTTTAAACAATAATTCCCTTATAACTGGATACTGTGCAAATAAATGCCATGTGATGCAATATGCTGACAGCATTTATATCTACATGTAAGTTACTGTGTCAACAGAAATCACTAAAAATACCATATGTAAATGATGATAAAACATAAGTCAAACACAGGGCAAACATACTGTGGTTGTTCACCAAATATAGCAGCAGATCTAAGTGATTGGGTATGAGAGTTCTGTGGAGTTTTCATGGCCTCCATGGTCACAAGATACGTTCACAGCACAGACAGTCATGAAACTGATGTGCACATCAGTGGACTTGGTGGCTTTCTCCCTAAATAGAGTGTTTGTTGTTGAGACATTAGCCAGGCTGATATGCCAGAGGCAAACACTGGTATCATCAGACACCTCATGTGCAATGTGAAATAGGAGAGACTTACTTGTCCTCTTTTACTCCCTGCCTAGCGTCTATTTTTTTTCTTATCTTTTGCTACACTCTCTCTGCGAGCACTGAGCGAGGGCCCCAATCAGCAGACCAGCGTTAACGTCGCTCAGGCAGTAAAAACGCCTTTGAGATGAACAATTTCAGTCGGACGCTCCCGTCTACAAGTGTGGCTCCTTTTAAAACCTTTTCATTCCAAGCTGTGCCACCACAGAAGCAGGCGTACTTCTCACATACACTCTGCTCTTGCCAGCTGTCCAGCACGCTCCATGTGACTTAAACTACAACAAGAGTCCCCGCCCCTGCTGCCATGTTTGCTGTTATCTACCTTTGGTGCAGTGCATTGAGACAGCTTAGCTGAGGCTGTGCTGCCTGACAGTGCAGTTTATCACTGACTCTGGGAAACCATTTCAAACTGCTGTCTTAAGCCCTTGTGATGGTTATGTTATCATCAGTCTGAGACTAATCTCTGTTTATCTCCCTCCCTTGCTCTTCTAGATTGTGGGCTGAATGTACACAAACAGTGCTCCAAACTGGTTCCCAGCGACTGCCAGCCGGACCTGCGCAGGATAAAGAAAGTGTTCAGCTGTGACCTCACCACGCTCGTCAAAGCTCACAACACGACACGACCCATGGTGGTGGACATGTGTATTCGAGAAATAGAGCTGAGAGGTAGAATGCAGTTACTAGTCTTCACATTAAAACTCATCAATCATTTTAGAGAAAGAAAAGCAGATCATGAAGTTTGATTAGTAAATTAACTTGCAAGTATTCTGCAATTTCTTTGCAATGATGATGAGTTTCGAATAGATGCCTATATTTCCTCCAGCTCATTTTTTATGCCTACGGGGCAGAATGGGAGGCAGGGAAGGTGATGAGAGAAAAAAAATTCCCCAAAAAACTGAGACAAACTTCCCGATTTTCTGTTGCAGGTATGAAATCGGAAGGTCTCTACCGAGTGTCTGGCTTCTCAGAGCACATAGAGGACGTGAGGCTTGCCTTTGACCGAGGTTTGTTGACATCAGATTTATTTGCCCCAGGATTCCGGGCTCTGAGGTTTTAGTTCACGAGTTCATACTTTTAAATGAGAAGCTTGTTTCAGCTGCAGTACAGCACGAAATAGCACTGTCCGTTATTTTGTGACGTACACAGGAACATTCAGCCTTTATTTCTAATTATATCCAAATGTAAAATGACATTGTTTTCTTTAACAGATGGTGAAAAGGCTGACATCAGTGCCAGTGCCTATGCAGACATCAACATTATTGCTGGTGCTTTGAAACTCTACTTAAGAGACCTTCCCATTCCAATCATTACGTTTGACTTGTACTCCAAATTTATTCAAGCTGCAAGTAAGGGATCCTCCACTCTGGGCTATTCCATGCCATTACTCTGTTACTGGTACTCCGCAGTGCTCTGATACTAATCATGTTACTAATGTAATGTAGAAATACCAAATGCTGAATCCAGACTGGAGGCTATCCACGAGAGTGTGCTGCAGCTCCCCCCAGCCCACTACGAGACCCTACGTTACCTGATGGCTCACCTCAAGAGGTCAATTCAGACACACAAGTCATCAATACAAGGACATGCAATGTTTTTAGTTATTATATGTAAAGAACTACATTCAAATCCTTTGTAAAGACCAACACCAACAATCAATTATTCCTACTAAGAAGTATTGCATGTATGGCCAAAGCCTTATACATCTTCTCTTCTAGCATAATCCTCTGTGCCATAGACCTCCATTGACGTTGTCCAAAAAGTGAGGCTATATTCCTTCATTACAATGAACATGGGCACTGTACTTTATTTCGAGTTGATCCCACATACATCATACTACTGCCAGAAATGCTCACTAGAGCACCACCTGTTTATTGGTCCTTAAAATATAAATGTTTTATTATGAAAATAGTCCCCTGAAAGTTCACAGTTGCTCCTGTTTGAGTAACATTTGCTAAAAAACTACAGCGTCTAGCTGTTTTAGGATATAATTAAGTCTATTCATCCACAGAAAGAGTTCAGAAGTCTGAAAGTATATGGACTAAAACATTATTGGTTTTGGTCTTTTCATGGGATTTGTTGAAAATAAGGGAATTATAGAATAATGCTAGATCCAAATATTTAAAAAACAATTAGCTGTTTTTGTATTTTGCCTGATTCTACTCTCCAGACTAGCTATCTTGTTTTGTTTTACAGGGTGACACAGTTCGAAAAGGACAATTTAATGAACTCTGAGAACCTGGGGATTGTCTATGGTCCAACGCTTATGCAGCCACCGGAGCAGAATGCCTTGACAACCCTGAATGACATGAGGCAGCAGAAACTAGTGATACAGCTTATGATAGAGCATGAAGATGTCTTGTTCTAAGGACTGAGGCATACAGGCCTTATAACAGAAACGAAGAACACTTATTTATTCTGTCAAAGAGGAAATTCAAGCCACCTTGATTCTAATGACGTTTCAGATTAGTTTGTGATCAAATTGAACTTGAAACGCTTCTTTCTCGCATGACTGTTTTAGTTGAAGTTGGTTTAGTGTTGACATTGTCTTGTTACTGTACATTTTGGGTTTTTATACCCAGCCAAGACCATCATTTTTATATTAGGAAAGGATCCAGTATTTTTGACTACCTACAGTGCTGTTCCTGTTTAATTTGAAGACTGTCACTACCTGGTGTAGACTCAGTCATGATGACAGCACTGTGTGAAATCTGCCCCAGGCAGACCGTCAATCAGTGCCGTCGCTGTGTAAACCAAGCCTCACAGCAGCAGCATAGGTAATGTTCCCACCTTACATGTGTGCATATTGGTATTTTTAGTGGGAACACTAGTTGAAATGTAATTGTAGATTAAATCAGATCATGTAATGGTAAATATTTTAACTGTGGGTACTAAAAAAATGAGACAATTGGGCACTCATGAAGCACTTTTTGCAACAAGTGTAAAGATTTATTTTGTAAAGATGTTTATTTTTGTCTTTTACTCTGCATCATGTTCTTTTGTCACAATAATATATACTGTTGAGAATGATGTTTGTTGAATTGATGTCTAAATACAAAACTGATCACAACGGAGAAAAAAAAGAATCAGAAGAGAGACAGTTTGTGGATTTACCATTTTCAATGTACTCCGTGTTATGGTGAGGAATACACAGGTGGAACAAATACTGGTCATTTTATTTCACATGTCCTATTGCAAAACTCTTCTGCACACATGTTGGTTGCCAGTTTTGTACTTTTTCCATTTACATGCTGTAATGTTGGATATTTTCAAGTGAACAAATATAATCTGGGCCCACTTTTTTCTTTCTTTTTGAATGCCAGTAACGTTGCTCGGTGCAGAGGTAGCTGCCATTCACTTCACGGTGCCATAGAAGTCAGTAGTCATACTACAGCTGCACCAAGCATGTTTCTTTCACAATTGGTTTGATGTGATTAAGTAAATCCTTTCTACGAATCCATTTTATCAAAATGTATTTTTGTGACGGTTGCAATTAAAAATGTAATTTATCAAATGTCGACTTATTAAAGTAAAGACAACTTCAGTTGAAAATAGTGTGCCCTGTTGTACTTTCTGCCAATGTTTGTCTCCATTTAACATAATCCTACAGCAATGTGGGTGTGATAGCTGTAGAAGAGGTTCAGTGAGAAGAAAGGCCCAGCCCTATGCTAGTGATGAAAGCTTGTTTCCTGAAACACAGTGAATCACAGATATGTGGTTAACAACCTTTTTATAAATCTTGTAACAGCTATTGCCATATCCTTGAGAGGTATTTCACATAAAAGCGTATCTAATATTCAATCTGTCCTGCCATATAACATTACCACTTGCCCAGTTTTACCTGTAGGTGTGGTCAGCAGGGTGGAATTTTGCCAGATACCATATGAACTTCCTTGGTGAGGAAAACAGTGGTGCTCTTTGTGAGAGAAGACATAGTTGCACCACAGTGTTCACACTGTGGCTTGCTGCTTTAATGGCACTCTCTCTCGCTCTAAAACTGTTTCTGGTTCCTGAGAATATCACTGGTGCATGTCAGCCTTCATCAGAACGTAATTTCAGCATTGCTAATTGCAATAGGATTAATTCTAGTTAAAGTTGGTGACTAAAATAACAGTTGAAATGCATAACTGCAGTATGCCTACATGTATGCTACAGTGTTACTCACTTATTATGGTGTGATTTCCATGCACCTCTATGTGATGGAGCTTTAATACTCATGGTGCTGATATGCTTGTTGGTAAGCCTCATCAGAATTCATTTTTTAGTCAATTTAACTTGGGTCACTGGTCCACTTTCAAGATTCACTCAACCAAAATCTTACAAAACTTTAATTGTATGGTTTGAGAAAAATAGACTGAGAACAGCGCTGACAGCTATCACACATCTCATTGGATTCTTTGAAACAGATTGTGCTTCCTGTTGATGCTATGTGCTATGTATGTTATTTTATGTATCCTTTATTTAGCCAGGACATTCCAATTGAGATACACAATATCTTCTTTCAGGGAGTCCTAGATACTATAGATATTTTACTATAATCATAGGACATTTTATTTTAACATTATTTTAGTGTCACTTGTCATATGTGGACTCACATATTTGACATATAATTAGTGTAATTTGACAGAGCTATGAGTGTGACAACATTTTCCCCCTCCTATATATGGATGGTTCTCAAATAACTTAAAGATCATTCAAAAACATTGTTTCCTACTCAGGGTTCAATGAGGCCATTTTGCATTTGGATACTGTTTTAAGCAGCATTTCTGTTTATTCACTGCAAAATGTACATTATGGATGCCACTGAGGGGATTCGATGGTTGCTTAAGGCTCACTATAATACATGAACTGAAAAAATAAAAATTCAATGGTATTCCTTCAAGGCGTGTTTTGGAATATACATCTATATAAGCCTACGGCATAGTTTTCTGTGTTTCACTCCTGATGGCATGAAATTGTATATGTGACTACTCTCATTTTGATCTGCCAGAAACAGTATGAAATCTAGAAACTGAAAGAGAGGGACCCCTGAAAGTGCATTGTTGCTGTTTTGTTTTGAGATTTCATTTGATAAAGATTTGTAAGCATAATACTGTACAAAAGTCTAGGACAAGAGTGCCCTCTAGTGATCAATGAAGACGTACACAGAGAAGAACCATCATCCAGTGTCACATCACCAAGGATGACTGCATACACAAGTTCAGTTTTCAGCACATGTATTGTAAATATAATACAACTAAATTAACATAAGGCTCTGTTTAATTCAAAAACATTTATTTCATGTAATCTTTAAAAAAAAAAAAAATCTAATACTGTAGCCTAAATTCATCTGAAGTGGCGACATTATCAGTGCAAAATGGAGATATAAATTCATTATGGATCTCATTTTCCATACAATGTTCAACTAAAAGTGAGACAATACTGTTCAACTGCAGTATAAAAACAAGTCCAGTAACTAATTAACAATTCCTCAATTCAGGTCACTATTTTGGAGGAGATTCATGACAAAAAGTAGATGAAATCAGTCCTTTTAGAGCTCATCATGTTGGTAGGTGAATTCCCTCGCAGATATAAAACCATCTTTATCTTCATCCTCATTTTTGAAGATGTCATCTACCATCACTTCATGGTGTGTGTCATTAGGTGAGTATCCATGTTTTTCAAATTCTTTCTTCAGGTACTCTTTCACCTGTAGTGCAGACAGAATGATGACATTCACTAATAGCAACAAAAACACAATTTACACCCTTAATGCCAAAAGAAAAGCAGTTTAAAAAGAATGTCACACCTCCTCTCTGCAGAGCTTCCAGTCATCATTGAGATCCATCTCCCGGAAAGACTCGTGTGACCTGGGACCATTTCGGATCTCCATGAGCTCAATATCAAAAATGAGGGTACTGCTTGGTGGGATCTTGCCTGTAAACCAAAAAAGGTTATGCAATAGAACAGTGGTTCTCAAACGTTTTCACATCAGGGACCCCTAAACTGACACAAATTAGACCACAGACCCCAATCTGATAAGACTTTGTCCCAGGGTCCCCTACCTGATCATTTTTTTGCTTTTAGATGTTTTATTACAGAAAGTGAATGAAACCCATGAGCAAAATAGTCATACCATTTGTCATTGTGTTACTTATGGATGAAATTATAGTGAAAATAAATGATTCCCCTTTTTGTTGGGGACCGGACCCCACTTTGAGAAACACTGCAATATAAGCACAGAGATATGGGGGGATTTGAATCAAAAGACCCTCTCTAACATGTTTTTGTGTAGTCTATGTTACCTTTTCCTTCCTTGCCATATGCCAGAGATGGAGGGATGGTCAGTTTCCTGCGCTCTCCTGTGCACATGCCCTGCAGACCCTTATCCCAACCCTTGAGCACCTCTCGAATCCCAAGAGTGAACCATACTGGATTTGTATCCCCATGTTTGCGGCTGCCAAGAGTCACAAAGATCCATCACAGTTTGCTTTGAGAAAGAAAAGTCCAGTACACACAGAATTGATATCACAAATATACAATAAGGGTCAAGTGTCTGCCACCTAACTATAAGGACAGTCCAGTGGTTAATGTTGAGGTCTGAATGGACCATGGCACAGATACTGACAAGTGGTGGTGGGTTGCAGCACAGTAGTCCAATAGATACATATATTGATTTTACAGCCATAAAAGCAGCGACTTTTCCTGCACACGGAATGTAACAACATTGCACAGCAATACATGCATCAGTTTCCTACAACAAATTACCTGGAATAAAACATGGTGCCATTACTCTCCAAGAATCCCTCGTGATGAACAAGAAGCATGTCTCCATACTTTGACTTACGGTAACACATGAAGGGTTTATGTATAACTTCAATTTTCACTTCTGGCTCAGGCAGTTTCCCCCCGGTGACAAACACAAACAGTGAGGGCAATATCAAACAAATAGAAAAAATAATCATTTTGATAGACAAAATGATCACTTACTTGTAAAACTTACAAAAAGCTTATTTGAACCTTTCAACACAAATGCAGTAACGTGCCCTAAAATAAATACATGGCAGGAATGCCAACTACGTGGCAGCCAACTTCTGCATGAACGCCTGAACACAGCCACTGTTCAGCTGTCTTCCCTCCTCCCTCTTCAATTGGATAATTTATTCCGAAGCTCCGCCCTTTATCTATATTCTTTTATTCTATTGGTTCTTTTTTGTGTCAATCACCATAATCCACAGTATTTAGCTAATCCCTCTGATGCAAACGGGAGGAACGTCGTTAGCCTCTCTTTTAGAGTTCTATTCACACAAAGTTTACGCACTTTTATGTACGTAGGTAAAATGTAAAACCTAGGACGTTACTCCACTAATCACACTCGGGGCCCGATGGAGTCGCTGCAATCAGCTGTGCATCATATCTTGTTATGATAAACAAGTAATGAACGGCAAAACCACATAATTAAACAATGGAAGGAATGCTGCATAAGTGGACCAATTACATAAGTGGTAAGTTAACGCCACACTGGCTGCGTGTTATTGGTTATAGTGCTTGTTTTAAGGCAGCTAGCTAGCAACGTTAACGTTAGCTACCGTCAGTCTTTAACTATCGGAGCAGCACTTTCAATTAACTAACGTTAGCTTCTCTTTGACGTTGCTATATTAGCGTTAATAGCTGTTTTAACGAATTAGAAGTTAATTTTATTTATGTAGTCTTAACATGTAACTTTAGCGCTTTCTAATTTAGGAAGTTCCCTCCGTCTGCCATTATAATCTGATTTAAGAATTAACGTTAGCTGTTGCTAACATAACGTAAGGTTTAACTCTTTCCAAGTTTATGAAGCTAACGTTAGATAACGCTGTTTTATTGTGACTTTTACGAATTGATTTCCAACACTGAAGATTGAAATACCCATAACGTTACTCGTTAAACAGCACCGTTGCAATGATCTAAACCTAAATGCATTTATTTCAGGTTGGCAACCTCGTTGGTTTGTGCTTGATGGAGGAACGTTGTCTTACTATGACTCTCAAGAAGATGCCTGGAAAGGTTGCAAGGGCAGCATTAAGATTTCAGTATGTGAAATCCAAGGTCGGTATATGGCTCACTTGTCCTGTGTGTGTGTGTGTGTGTTCTGCCTTTTGGATGTAGTCCTGACAAGCATCTCTCATTGTTTGCCGCTGTGCTTTATTAGTTCATTCCTCTGACTCTACACGAGTTGACCTGACCATACCAGGAGAGCAGTACTTTTACCTCAGAGCCATCAATGCAGCAGAGAGGCAGAAATGGCTGGTGGCACTGGGAACATCCAAAGCTTGCCTTACAGACAACCGAACAAAAAGAGAAAAAGGTATTTGGATGCATGGATTGCGCTTTAACAGCTAGTATTCTATTGTAAAATAATTGTAAACGTTTTCCCAAAACGTTGGCTCATTTGCTGTTATTATTACAGAGCTCCACGAGAACACAGAGGCACTGAAAACTAAGATGTCAGAACTCAGATTGTACTGTGACCTTCTTCTACAACAAGTAAACAAGATCAAGGAGAATGATGAGCTAGCAGACACAGCGGAGGTAAGGTTAAGGTTTGGACGAACTGATGAAATAAGAGAAGCTGCTGTTGGTGTTAAACTGCAATATTCAGTAGGGTAGCCCAACTTGCAAAATTGTTGTGTGCTGTGACAGGCAGAAAATGTTATCACAAGTACATTTTATCTAAAGCTTTATAGATTTGAGCAGATTTAGTTTGCTGTTACCAAAGAACAGACTTAACATGTCAGGACATTTAGGGCTATGTTGGCCAATGTGTATGTGTGTGTGCCCTTTTCAGACAGGAATAGACACTGGAAACATGGTAAAGTCTACATGCACCACCTTTCTTAAGACTCTGGAGGAATGCATGCAGATAGCAAACCGTTCTTTTAGTACGGATATGGCAACACAGAGTCCACCAGGGTCTCCTCCAGTAGCAGCCATCAAATCTCAGAAGGTACATTTGTCACCACTTATGTGTCTAATCAGATAACCTAATAACATCTAGTATAAAGGGTACAGCTTGTTTAATTATACATACATATATGACCCCCTAATGTCTTGTTTCTCCAACAGATTAAACCTGTCAATCATTTAAACCACAACCTTGGAGAAAAGTAGGTTGCTTTTTTCTGTCATTATGTATTTATATTGCAGACGTTGTTTCTTCCTCACTCATTAACTGTCACATAGATGTTACAAAGTAGCACTTAGCGAAGTGAGGCGAAAAACAAAATACCCATTCTGTTTGCTGTTAATGCAGTAATATTTTGTCATTAATGTTGCATTTCTGTGCCACTAGACACAATTGCCAATTATATTTGCCCAAATTAAGTGCATCCCAAGTTTTAGAGTTAACACTGTGCACTCAAATTCATTCCAGATGGAGAGATTTGTCTGAATCCTCAGGAGAAGCAATTGCACATGACAACCAGAGCCTTGACTCTGGAGTAGAAGGGCCAGATGAGCCAGATAGGCCAGAACAACATCCTTCCCCATCAGGTGAGTCAGATGTCCCAACCAGTCACTTTACGAGTTTCCTGAACTGAAAACCATTACTGCATTCCATAAAGAAAAGACCACACACATCAAAAGGGGCCTGGTTGTTGTGTGTACACCATCTGAACTGATGTGGATAGATTATTGCCTTTTAGTGAGCAGACAGTGATGGATGCCCCAGTTACAATATTGCATTTCCCTTAGCAGTAACAAAGCCTTTTATATAGGAGGAAGCTACTGCCAGTGATGGAAAATAAGACCTAAATCTTTTCCAAGTTATTGTTTTGGGTTATCTATAATACATATGCTATCTCACCATTAATACAATCATACATTATTTAAAACACATGATACATTTTTAAGTGTACTGATGAGATGTCTAATACAGTACATAAAAGAGACCTCTCGTGGTACATAGTTTACATCATGTTACATAAGAATATATTACATACGTTTGGTTCAGACCTGATACGATGCAATAGTGCCAGTTAAGACTGTTACACATCTAAGAAAATGTAGACAGAATGTTTTTACACAATTGTTTGATAGTCCAATATTTAAACAACAACTAATTGTCAGACTTTTACGAGATATGAAAGAGTTGAAGAACATTTTGCTGGATTGTAATTAAGGTGTTAGTCCTTTCTGTATTGGCCAAAAACCCCCAAACCAAAACAAAAAGAAGGTAATGAAAAGCATTTCACGAAGCGCAATGCTAAATCCCAGTCGGGTGTGGTCACAACTGAAACCAGTCACACCTTACCAAACCCAACTGATGTTGGGTGACCTATTGAGGCTTTCAACCCATAGAGGTCAGTGCAGCTATACTCAATACACAATGTAGTGCTGCTAAGTCTACATGACAGTTGTGCAGTTGTTGATAGCTGTTTCCACAATTTGCTACACCCAGTCTGATGAAAACTGGGCTTCAGACTTGCTGCAATAAACATCTTGACCGAAACCATATTCTGTTTACCCACGTCTGGTTACATACATTGCACATGTTTACTGTTTGTCCACTGTGTCACAGACATTGATGCCGCCAACAGCATTAGCTCAGTCCCCGAGGGGGGAGTCGATCCTCAGTTACACACTACCCAGAATACCTCTGAGATTGAACCCTACGACCAACCAGCAGAGGTGGACGAGGAAAACGAAGCTGACGATCAAAAGGAGACAAAACAAGAGCAGAAGCACAGAGTGGACCAAAATCAAGGAGAGCAGGACCACAACAACGAGGAAGCGAACGTTGTCCAGCCTTGGCACCAACAGGAAGCTGTCCCAGACCAAGAAGAGGCTCAACAGGAGGGCCAGACGTCCAGAGATTCAACAGAGCCGGAAGACACAGAGCAGGTGGAAACTTTCTTCAGCACAATGAGTCACAGGTATGAAAATGCTACTCAGGAAGGTCACATCCTTTAGGACACATTCGTTACCGTATGAAGTTACTGTATGATTGTCTGTCTGTGATAATTCACTATGACAGTATTAGGGTTACTCAATCTAAGCTCTGTGTAGTATTCTTGTCTTTTGAGGCACTGCACTTCTGCTGCAACTTTTGACTAAACTGCACAGTTACTTAGTTTGTGGAAATATATAAATTGTGTTACCGTGTTGCACAGAATAGATGTATAATAACAGGTTTGGAACATTTTAACTGAATCCATTTCAATGTGTCATTATAAGTGTTTTATATTAGTGTGTTCTCTCTTGATCACATGGCACAGAGAGGCCCTCATCTGATATTTGGGTTTGTAAAGCTTTTTTTTGTTTCACTCTGTATTTCAGTCATATTTTACTTTCTTTTTTAAGAGCCTGGAGAGTGTTACTGAACAACTGACTAGAGTGTTTATAATCATTTATGTAATATTTAGTCACAACGTAAACATTATAATGTAGAAAATCATTGTCTCACTTAGCCAGTATTCAACTGCAAGATGGGGACTACAGTATGTGCATTTTGGAGATGGTCTTTTAAAGTTGATGAGCATTAACATTAACAACAAAACAACTGTCAGATTGTTATCAAAATAGCAGAATAGTCTCAGGTATTGTCAGGCTTAGAATTGCATGATACTGTGAATAATTTCTCAGGCTTGGTTTGGACATTTGTACCCTTTTCTTTTTTTCTGTTTGAGTTGATCAAATAAAAATTGAAATGGCATACTTACCTCTAATATATTCTCCTGTTTGAATCTGTTCTACTTTTTTAGATTTAGTGATATAAGACTGGACGACGACAATGGTATCCCTACACAAGAGTTTTTGGACTCATGCTATGCAATAGTACCAGTATTAGGTAGGCCGGTCACTTTTCAGTCTCTCCTCCGCCTTAATCTTTTCCGCTTTCTCACATGTGGTCATTTCACCCTTCTTCCCACTATTTTTCTTGTCATTTGTTTATGCTCCGTCATTCACATCATCTGTATTTAAAGAGGTAGCAGCTTTTTGTCTTGGGTTCATCATCATCCTTTCATGCCCTGATTATTTCCTCCTGTACCTGAATGTCTTTCAGTGTTTTTTTTTTTCTTTGTAGTCCAACAGTCTATCTTGATAAGTTTGTTGTTCGCTCATACCTGTTCATGTGGCTGTGTGTGGCCTTGTCTTTGTGCACTACACATCTACACGGTGTACTACACATAGATACATATGGGTACTCACAGTAACAATATAAACAAGTGAAATACTTTAAAAACAACATCTTGTGTTTGCCCATTTTAGAGGGAATTGACGGGCGGTTGACTAAAACTAAGTTTTATCAGATGTGGCCCAGGGGTACTCCCATGAGAACAGGTTGGATTAGGATTTTTGATCATCTGTAATTACCTGGTGGTATGAGAGACTTGCAGAGAGATGTAACAACAGTGTTTAATTTGCACACGTCAGATGGCCAGTGTAATATGTAAGGGATAATGTAGAGTGAGCGGGTGATTGTTAAACTGGGTGATGCAGGACCTGCTTGCTCTACATTATCCCGCTTATTACACAGCTACTTACTAAAGAAATCAATAATTTGACACAAAATATTGGTTTAAAAATGGTCCTCCAGAGTCTATGATCAAAACTGCGTGTATTAACAGAATAATAGACCAATCAGGATAAAGTATTCAACAAAGCTGCTTTGTTGAATACTCGATTCTAATTGGTCAATTACAGAATTCTACTGTCTGTTATTTATGGCAGTCCGCTGCTATAAATAACTGACTGTTGCTATGGACGCAGTTCTGATCGTAGACTCTAGAGGACCATTTTTAAATTAATGAAATCATTTTAAAATTCATAGTTGATTTCTTTATGAAGTAGCCATGCAATAAGCAGGATAATGTAGAGCGAGCAGGTCCTCACCTCCATCGACGACATGTCTCCAGTCAAATCTTGACACAGACCCAGATACAAGTAATATCCGTTTGATATCCTGTACGCCATGCAGCATGCTTTCAGAAATGCTAAGGATCTAAGGTCTTCTAGTGTGTCACAAGCCTACATTTCTTTCCCATCAAATCTGCAGTGAAAAGGTGAAATCTTCTGAACTTGTTACACAGGGTTTCCTGCCCTCAGCTGCATTCATCACTGTCCTAAATAATAGAACACCAAACACAGAATCCTCTCTTCATAAGGAATAAAGAAATGATCATGGATTTTCTCTTCTCAGACAAGCTGGGATCCACTGTGTTTGCACCAGTTAAAATGGATTTTGTTGGAAATATCAAGGTACGTGTACATGTCATTAATATGTTATCTTAAAGCAGATTTCACTGTTAAAACAAGAGAAATGATGACACAGTTTTTCAGAAGTGCCTCTAAATGTTGTGCTAAACATAGTATGCCAAACAGGATGAATCAACATTAGTACTTTACGATCTCCTATATAATATTTCAACAAGGAGATTTGCTGTATATAATACTGCTCGACTCCTTGTTTAGACATTTGGCTTATCACTCCTCTTAACCTTGTTCTGTCAATGTACACTAGATCAAATAACTTATGGAGCTGTTAAAAAGTAGTACTTATAGTTTTAGTACTTCATAGTAAGAACGATGGCAGAGTAGAATCAGGATCTTTTTCCAGTTCATGTTACTATATCAACCTATCTCTTAACCCTGTAGAAAATTCACCAGAAGCTGATGTCAGAGCCTGACAGCTTCCCCACACTACAGTCCATCGTGCTGCATGAAGTCCAGACAGAGAATTCCCGTGTGCGTAACTCGGCCACCGAGGCTCTGCTGTGGCTCAGACGGGGCCTGACGTTCCTCAAAGAGTTTCTGTCGGAGGTCAACGCAGGAGAGCAAGACATCCACGGAGCGCTAAGTGAGTCAGATTTCTACGATGCACAAATCTACAAACAAGTTAAATACGTGGAACCTAATGCATGTACGAGATTCGTCATGTTCTGTCTATTCTCTCACCCAGATAATGCCTATGGAAAGACCCTTCGGCAGTACCATGGATGGGTTGTGCGAGGCGTTTTTGCTGTAGGTATTTCTTACTCTCATCAATGCTTTTTTTCCCCCCTTTTGAGGTTCATCTGTTCTTGGAGTGTGACCATCGCATGCTTCTATTTCCTCAGTTGGCGCTGAGAGCTGCTCCGTCTTATCAAAGTTTCGCCGCTGCCTTAGTGTCGAGAGCGGGCGACGAGCTGAAGGGCGGCTTTACCAGCGGCGTGCACAGGGACCTGGGATTGTACCTGCCTGCCATGGAGAAGCAGCTGGCCATCCTAGATGCGCTGTATGAAGAATACAACCTGGAGTCTGATGAAGTCGTGTGAAACTTGGAACAGAGAGAGAAAGGACAGAACCTGACCGCACAGGCAGAGTAGTGGCTGAGCGCTGAAGGAGGGTGCCAGATGCATCAAGTGCATCTTGGTGTACAAAATAATTGAGCGTGTCCCTGTGTCAGTGTGAGGTGTTTTCAGTGGTTGTTAAACTCTAGGACAGTGGACGGTCGAGGTTTGAAGAAGGTATTAATGTCTGTATTTAGGAGCAAGCATTAACAATTAAGACATTGTTTGACAAATTGTAGTTTCTAGGTCTTGTTTAAAAGACCATTGACAGCGTAGGGTTTTTTAGCCCTATTATGCAGACTCCAGCCATGGTGACATTTGTTTCTGGTGCACACTGAACCACAACTTATTTGGCTCTAGTGACTTCCCTGGATAATCATTTGTGATTTCCCCCAAAGTAATTTGTAATCAAGATTGTCCTGTTTCCTCGGATTCACAAAACAGGGTCATACTTACAACTAACACAAAGCATTATTTGGACAAAAACTATGTCAGATTGTTCCGATGCCCAATATGTATGTGATGGAGTTGCATACTGGGCTAACTTTAAGCATTTTGGGTAAAAAACAAAAGGTTATTTCACTGACTGTTGATTTTAGGAAATTATGTCAGATTTATATTCACCTTTCCCTGCAAATGTAATATAAATTCTGCAGTTTGACAATTTTTTTGTTTTACATCGCAAACATGTTAGGAACAATTGCTCTAGAGACATTCCATGGGACCAAAAAGGAGCTATCATATGAATGGCTTTAGCCTCTGCTGCCTACAGTACCACAACACACAACAATTAAATAATACAGTGTAGCTGTTTAAGTACCGACAACTGCTGATGACTTTAGTGGACATCCTCTGCACAAACCAATGCATAGAATGCATTTTCACAATGTATATTTATTAAGTCTTAAGTTATAATATAAGTTCACAACATCATGGGGATCAGTTCAGTCCAGCTTTTGCATGGACATTTGTATACATAGAGCATGTTTATTGATTGCATGGTTTTATGTAATAAGTAACATAGGTGCTAATGGAAACTGAATCGGCCAAGGACTTGAATTAACCAAGTTAATAAATAATCCTGAAGGGGATAGATGGAACGTTAAAATACATTGCTTCTCATTTATCTCTGTACTGATAATGAACAGTGACATCCAGCTACTCTACAGATTTCATTATCTCGCCCACGCACTGATACAAAAACATGAGTGTTGTTGCCAGCCATAGTTAATATTGTATGTCAACTCAACAATGACAAAATGAGTGGTAGGACTCCACCTCCCATCAGAACAAAGCAGGAACATTAACATAGGGCTTTTCTTTTTTTTTTTACCAAGACTGACATACCGCATAGTATTTTTAACTTATTCTCACTTTTCTTTTGTGTTTACAGGAAGGCATACAGTAATAATTCTTAGAGTAAGTCATTTGCAGCAGGTTTACATCACTGCAATGTCCTGTTTTATTGTCCAGTGTTGATCCTGACAATATCCCATTGTAATATTGCAAACATTTGATTTGTTTTTTTCTATGACTGTATATAAGATGCTATTTGATTTTTTCATAATAAATAATGAAGTTGTCTTAGTGTGTGTCCAGTCCTGTCGTAGTCAAATATGTTATTAATATGTCTTATATTTTGTATCAGATAGGAACCCAGCGGTAAAATAATGTTTCTGTTAATTAAAGGTGCAGTAGGTAAGACTTATAATACTAACTTTCAGTCATATTTGCTGAAACTGACCCTATGTTTGAGTAGGACTACATGAAGCAGATAATA
This sequence comes from Sander lucioperca, assembly GCF_008315115.2. Lineage (NCBI taxonomy): Eukaryota > Metazoa > Chordata > Actinopteri > Perciformes > Percidae > Sander > Sander lucioperca. The sequence continues at coordinate 28,287,172 of NC_050182.1, forward strand.
AAAAAATAAAAAAAATGCAGCTCCTCTGGCACCACCATCATCTTAGGCCAACCTTGGCGAGGTTAATGTTGAGTGTGTAATTGATCCTCAGTTCTTTACATTTCAATTAACTGAACAAATACTGTAGACGAGTATGCAAAAGATAGTAAATCTGCATAGGTGTTCTAGTTTGACTAAACAACAGTGGCACTGAGCTCAAATAACACCTTTGCATACTTTGCTGTGAGTGTTTTGCATGTGCAGCAGTAGTGTGTCCTCTGCCAGGACCACAGCACCCTGCACGCCAGCCATTCCTGCTTATAGGTCAAGGATTCTGCAACAGCTGTAATGCTACACCACCAAGCCTGCACTAAAATAACCCCTTTTGTTGGAAAAAGTTTTTGATTTCAGTTCATCAACTTAATACCTGTGAGAGCTCAAATTAAATCCTGCTTCCTACAAATTTAACTCTATGACATTGTCTTTGAGAGAGGAAAAATCAATAAAAAAAATCCACAACAAACAGCTATTAGTTCATCAATTAATTTGTACCTAATTCAAATTTATTTATAGTGTCAAATCATAACAGATGTTATCTCAGGACACTTTACAGAGTAGGTCTAGACCACCCTCTATAATTTAAGAGAATGCTCAAAGTTCACGAACTCCACAAATGGAGCACAGATCTTTTTATTACGGAGCAGTAGAATCAGCTTGGCCACTGCTTCTCCAGCGACATTTAGTGCTGTACTGAGACATCTGTGGTACAAATCTGATTGGCCTGGTCAGGGGAATGCACATGATGGGATAAATACGCCAAGGTAAGCTTTTACTCGGGCATCTCAGCAGACAAATTGTCCTGATGTGATTTAGAAAAGAAATATGGCATGCTAATAGAGTTATATGGTTGCGTCCAGCCTCAAACATCTCTGCTGCAACACTGGCTGGCTGCCCGTACCCAACCTGTATCACTGCCTCATCTTCAGGCACAGACTCAGCTCTGAGGGGGCTTCATCGAGACAGAATGAAAAGCTAAAAAAACCATTGTCATGTCTGAGAAAACAGCAAGGTTCACTGTGTGGTCTGGTAACTATTTAGTCTTACGCAGCACTTTGCAAGGAGCTGTTGACAGCATCTTTTTTCCACTTGATAGATATCTGCTTCTTCTTTTTTTACAGTGAGTGCTCTGAAGGAACATCAATAGCATCTCTATCGCTGTCTTTAGGCTTTTTGCACAGCCTCCCAATCACTGTCACCACTTGCTCACAACACACAGCAAGCAAAGCCGCTGACAAACCCCTGACCAAAGTTTAAAGATGCATGTGTGTTAAGACAGAGTGGAAAGCTTTGATTGATTTAAATTCCTGTTTTATTTCTCTTTAAAATGATCAACAACTGCAGTATAAATCATATCAGAGCAATAAAACAAAATGAGCTTTCACTATCCCAGTCACAGTGCATAATATATTTGATAAAGCCTTACAGTACGTTACCACATGCATGTTATGTTTCAGCATTGGTGTGCATACATAGTAGAGGATACAGCACAGCAGCACAGGCCACAGACAGCACATTCAACACAGTTTCCAAAAGGGATTTCAGCTTTGTGCATGGCACACATCATCACTATAATATAAGGTGTGTCATACGTACAGTACTTCGCTACACTCTGGGCAGAGCAAGACTGATATTTCTTAAGACACCTGCTACGCTGATGAATGCGATGATTTACAAAACAGAAGCGTGGAAGCGTTTCACAATCATTAGCATGGTATCACAAGCATGCAGAGACGATATAGTAACAGTCTATCTTTCGATTCCTTTTTTACAGAAGAACCACTTTATATAACACCTGACTACATCTATGTATGGCTGAGAACAGGTCATCCTTGGCACTGTGACTCATACAGTAGCTTATGGAAAATGTTAGCTTATATCAGCAAAGTCATTTTCACCATTGGTGCCCAACACACAGCACACTACATCTACACTGTTAAGTTTACTGTTGAGTTTCTGTGTTGCTGTTTATACTGTAAGACAGAAAGACTGGATAAAGAGGTATTAGAGTAAATACAGTAATGACCATAGAACAGACTGGAATTGAAATTCCTCCCCTTTAGCAGCTACATACTATCCCAGCCTTTCCTGTGCAGTGAGACAATTAAGAACATAACAGTTTCAAGCCTTCATGTACAGTATATTTCATTTCTCACTGAAGCGCAGCGCTGGGAAGAAACTCGGGTTATCTGTGTGCTTCAGCATACAGTCACTGCCATTTAATTTACAAAGAGAGTAGTAGGGGTTGCCTTTGAAAGGTGCTGTGTGAGCTACAATACCTGTTGGTTCCTGAGACGTTTTTTTGGATTTATGAAACATTGTCCAGACTGAATGTCCCTGTCAAGCACAGTACCACCACAAGCTAATGAGGCCAAGTCGGCCTCTGAAGTGTGGCCTCCCGGTATAACAGTCTCACTGAAATATTACAAGTGCATAATTCGTGCACCTCTATCTCCATCCCTAACCATACATATTGATCGTATTATATGCCTGGTTTTACCTTTTACAACTGAAATTCTTGATGTAATATTGAGACTACAAAGTACAAGCCTTGTGGCAATAATAAGTAAAGTGATGGGTTACATGCTTGGATAATGACAGCTGCTGTCATGGTCTTAGTAATCCCAGCCTCATGCAAATGCTGTGCACTGTCGTTGACGCTGCAGTAGAATACCTGAGGCCATGGCTCTGGATGTCCTACTGCCTCTCTTTCTCAACAGTAACTGGGTCAAGATTAATACGCCTCTGGCCCGGCTACTGCTCCTCTGCAACATCTCCCACTGGCACTTAATTAAGTCTTGGTTGTCACACAACTGTTGCATCCAGAGGCTGATTCATGGTGAGGAGGCCAGTCTTAAGTCCTGCTTGTAAAGACTGAGTGCAGTTGGCCTGTGCATTTCCTATGTGTGGGTGAAGGTTTTCTCACCTCCACTGACCCGACTATAACTCCTGGGAGCTACGTGGCATCTCAGCAGCAATAAGGAGGAGTTATATTTATATATATGTTTTGTTTTTTCTTTCATCATAGAATCAGTGGCTGCCTCTACCTTCACAGTCTCTTGCTTGGAGCATTATTGTTCTTTTTTTGCATGAAAATATTCCAAATAACACACAGAGGATCCCACTGCACTGTCCAGCTTCCTCCTCAAGTGAAGTACTTGCAGTTTGTGGAGTCAATAACACAGTATGGTGTGCACTTGAGGTGACCATAGGACCTGCAAATAACAGGGGAAAAAACAACCCCTATGTCAGTTTAACATGTCAACAAAACAATTCTCACTTTTGTCAACATATAGTTGTATACGGTGCTTACCCTGGAAGATATGAATTACATGTCTGGTATCCAAAGTCCTTTCCATCACACTCCTCAGCCCCCTCATAGCGGTATCCGTCTCCACAGTAAGCGTGTTTACACTCTGTGGTAAGGGGAGACAACAGAGGTGAAGGGGTCAAGTTTTATGTGCACAGCAAAGTACAACTTAGGAGCTATAACAGACCACCTAACGTGGACACGTGACTCACTAACACAGCCGTCAGTGACAACTCTGTTTTTGTCATCACACTCCTCCCCGCTGGAAATCTGCACGATCCCGTCACCACAGTAACCTTCATCATCAGGTGCATTTTCCATGGACTGGAACGGCGTCAACTGGAATGGAAAAGTCTTTTACAGAGTTTAAAAAAGAAAAGTCAACATGTGTAAAACAAGATGAAATATTCTGATTTCGCTGCATGCAGTGGTACCTGGATTGGCAGCCAGCCATCAATGTCTTTGAAATAGAGAGATCTCTGGTCTTTGCGGAATGCCAGAGCATTATCTGTGTGAAGGCGCTCCAGTTCTTCCTCATTGCTTACAACGAATATCTGAAAGAAAATCAAAGTGAGGAAATTGACTGTCATGTCTTCAATATTTAGTGCATTTGGAATTATATGGTTGGTGCAATGGAGTGCAATTTTGAGATATTGAGCATCAAAATGTAACATCTTAGCTGGCAGGATGTATCTCAAAGCAATATTCATGTCCCCAGTAGGCGTACTTTTATCTCTCACAACTTTTTGTTATTTAAATAATTAACTTAAAAGTTATTAAACCCCAATAACCCCCGGGTTTGTGAAAATAGCATCTATTGGCTTAATATCAGAGATTTTTAACTACAAACAGTATATTTTATTAAAAACCCTTAACATTGTTGAAACATAATTGTGATTTGTTTTTTTTTCAGTGATGTGTCAAATGATTAAGTGCATCACAAAATACTCTACAGAACTTTTTTGCTGTCAACAAAACTATTAATTCCTCACCGCCGGTACTTTGGGATAGTTTCCTCTAGAAGGATAATCATCAAATGGAGAATTACTGAGAGGGCTGCAGCTACACTTTCCAGGAGGCCCTGGTGGACCACGTGCACCCTTTGTTCCAACCATGTACAGTCCTAAACATAACCAGAGAGGAGAAAATATGATATAAAAAAGACCCAAAACATGTTTCAAGTAACTAAAGTGAGGAGCTAAAGTGAAGTGTTGTTGAGATTACAGTCTACACAGCTGATATACATACTGTATGCCATGAAATGTAGTATCTTTGATTCATCTATCAAGAAGCAAACGCAATCAACTTAATTCACTCAGAAACCTCATCAAGATTACAAATGTCACGTTATCTGGTGACATAATATTTGTAAAACTGCAGGGAGGCTCACCATCTGTAAATCCATTTTAGGCACATGATGTCATGACAACATTCACCTTGGGAGATAAAGTTTCTCTGGTGCTAAATAACACTGCCGGTGTTACCTCTATCCACTGGTCTAAAGTGTGCTTCCTTCTGCTGACACAGGTGTTTGCTGCTTCTCACACCAGTAGCAAAGCTTTTCACACACTCTCAGAGAATGTGCAGAGCCACACACAAATCAATCCCTTTAAAGGGGACATAGGTAAATTCATGCCCTGACTGAACAAGATGTCAGTTGTTTTTTTTAAATTAGTATACTCAAGAGTTTTAAATCTGTTGGAAAGTGGAAAAAGGTAGAAGTTCTTACCTGTGGCAGGTGAACCAGGAGGACCAGGGTTACCTGGAATCCCCTGTGGGCCTGCAGGTCCCATAGGACCAACGCGGCCCGTGTCTCCTTTCCCTCCCTGAAACACGATCCAAACATTACACAAGGTGGTCATATTTTAAACATTTCTTTACATAATGTTTCAGAGATCAAAAGGTTTACAACTAATACTCAATCCTCAGTGTGCAATAAGACATTTTGGGCGTAGAAATGTATTTTTTACAAGTGCACATAAATTAGATTTGGAAGAGAAATCATTAAAACAGAAATAACAGTTTCATTTGAGCAACACAAATCTAATGAAACAATGCAATCAAAATGTCACATGTCCACGGACTCCTCACCTGCTTGCCTCTCTTCCCTGGTCGGCCAGTGGGTCCTCTGTTTCCTGAGATCCCAGGTTCTCCTTTTGGACCCATTTCACCCTGCACAACAAATCAGATTGACTCAACATTCAATTTGGTCAGATTTGGAAAGTTGTAATCCTGCGGAACGAATTCAAAACTCCTCCTTGTTTAAATGTGTTTCTCACTTTCTGTCCAAGCATTCCTGGGAAACCCATCCCACCCTGTGGATAAAGAACAGTAAATTACATTATCAATTTAGATTACATACAGCAGATATACACTCTAGTACTGCTACATTCGCAACAACCCTACTGATAAACTCTGCCCACCTTGTCTCCTTTCACTCCACTTTCACCGCGATCGCCTCGAGAACCCTGATGGATTACAGTGTGTTACATCACATTAGGTCTATATGAAAAAAAGATCTTAATATAATAAATCAATATATCCTATTACATTTTTTACTGAATGATAATTACCAAAACTGTTCCATACCTTTTCCCCTTTATACCCAGGTAAACCCTAGAATTAAAGATAGAAAACAATCAAGATGAAATAAAGTAGTGTTAGGGTGACATGCCAGATCATATATATATATATATATATATATATATATATATATATATATATATATATATATATATATAGTTCATATGTATCTCATACCCTTGGCCCAATTGGTCCTCTAGCTCCAGGCAAACCCATCAGGCCCGGGTCACCTTTCTCACCCTGACAGAGAAAAACATTCGGAGTAAGACAAATGTGGATTGGCTTCATTTATTTAGACACAAACCCACACCCCAAAACAGAAATTATGAGTGCAGACTTTGAATTTAAGGTTCTTTTATACTATTTAAATCAAGCATTTATATAGAAAAGGTTGTTACATAACAGAAATCTCAACACTCATAGCTAACACTCATCTACCCTACCTTGTATTGGCACTTACTGGTCTCATCTCATGCCATATTTTATATCATCTACATTATGAGGTCTGACTTACTCACTTTGGGCCCACTTGGTCCAGGCCATCCAGCTGGTCCTTCTTTCCCAGGAAGTCCAATAGGACCTGTCCGACCCTGACGGGAGACATCACTTTTAACACGTGATCTCAGATATAGAAATACCTAATTTAACAATTACTGTCACAGCTGCAGTAATCGGATTATGAAATAAATAATAAAAAAATAAATAAATCTAAGTGCAGGATTTGCTGCATAAACTGACAGCCTGCTTGCTACAGTATTTATCAGACACTGCTGCACATGTAGGGGGAGAATGACTTTAATGAGCCCTGTCACTTTGCTCTCTTTAATTAAATGATGGGCTGTATATAGAACAGGAGCTCGTGCTTGTGGGAAATAAAATGATTTATGACCTGGCTGAAGCACTAAGCTAAATTGCACTGCAGTGCTGCAAAGCTGCTCAGTCAGGCCACCAGCCAGGGAGGCTCTCCCACTGGGACGCTTTTGCTGCTCAACCACAGCGACCGATCATTTAAGGAGGTCACTTCTCTTCTGCCAGCCCTGATCAAACACTGTGCTCTGAGATTTCAATAAAGCTGTGTGGGCTTGATCCTTCTGTTCTAATAGAAAGGGAGGACCCTCTGACAGTGAGGTATGATGCTGGATGTCTTTGAGTGGTCAATACTGAGGCGATATATGCTCCCTTTCATTGAGGAGGAGACTATCCCTCTGCCATCAAAACAGCCCGTCTCAGCAGCTCTGCATCCCATGCATCCTGTCAGTGTGTCTATGCTGTCTCCTGTCAAGGTTGTACATGCTCACAATTCCTTGATATACACAACCAGGCAATGACAGCACTCTGAGGTAGAGATAGCAAGCAGGCGGAGACACTGTATCTCATATTTGAGTAAATCCACTTAGCGGAGAATATGGAGTGATTAATGGAGACTCTCACCTTTTGCCCAGGTCTTCCGATTTCTCCCTGACAACAGGATGCAGAGGAGGGGACAAGGACAGTAGCTATTTAATACACTTCCAGCAAGCATCTTTCAGTCAATTAAACATGAGCTTACAAAATAATGGGTAGCTTGTAAAATGTATAATGAGCTACATAAATGAGATGAGACAAGAACATGGGTAAGTAAACTGCTTACCCTTTCTCCCTTAGGCCCTCCTATCCCAGGTAATCCAGGTGGACCCTGGTGGTCATAATAAACAGCACATATAAGCCATTGCTCATAAATCTCAGAGATATCTATCTAAATTACTTTTATTGTCCACAACATCCCACCACAAAGTCATGTCTGCTTCTGGGAGCCCACAGATGCAGTTTCAATTAGCTAAAAGCTGAGTGGCCACTATTGTTTTCAAAGTGCCTTGTGGGTCTTTTTTTATAAACTGAAAAGCTGCGGCAGTCCAGCTGGTGCTGTAACAGCCTGAGATGAGCAAAGCTTTAACAATCATTTGGTACATCTGCTTTTCGCTTATGAAATGCTGGGCTAACAGAGGACGAGGTTTAATATTGACCCAAAATGTCTTTATATCTTTCATCACCAGAGTACACAAACATACAGACACATGTTTGAGTTGGTAATCCCTGGAATTTACGCGACCCAGTACGCCTTTCCAGGCAGACAGCTCTTCGGATAGTTTCTGAGAATGATGTGTGGGGCACTGGCAGCCAGTGGAAAAAGGCTATTTGTGTCTGAGCTAAATGTAGAGCGTTAATGGGCCACTGTGTTGCATGGGCCAGAGAAATCCCCATCTCCTGCTTTGCAGGAACTCTCAAGTTGGAGAAGAGATGGGACTGATACGTTGTTGGAGTACTGATTCTTAACACCTCGAAACACCAGAGACAGTCTGTGATTTAGCCATACTGACAGTGAATCCTACGTAAGTCAAATTGTGGGAGGTGTGTTGGAATGGCGTAATGATGCTAATGCCAGATCTGCAGTACATTATTCATGCTGTGATGACCATGATGTCTGGATCCTACCTGAGGGCCAGAGGGACCAGCAGGCCCACGGGGGCCTGGGACACAGGCAGAACCTTTGTCCTCATTGCCCCGCTCTGACTCCCCACCATTGGTTGAAATGTCTTCATTCTGTAAAATGAAAATAAGACTTTTGTATTTCTTATACAGCTTTGACAAAGTATGAAATTCATCCCATTCTTGACATGACAATTCAAACTGTGTTCCACCATCTGAGTGTTATCATGGTATCATTCGGGGGTCAAAAGGCAGTTAAGTGTGGGGCAGTTTGGAAATCACCCAAGGACATATCAACAGTCAGATATTCCACAATAGAAAGTCACATGACTTTGACTCACATGAGTGTGGCGGCGCCAAAGTGAAGGGGGTGGAGGAAACAGTGGGGGTGGAGGCGGACTCAGTAAACAGCATGGGCTGAATCTTCTCTGCTGCTCCTGGGATCTGAGAGCTGTGCAAGGTGTGCATGCAGTCAATCACACAGGCGAAAACACCAGGTGTCAAAATCAGAAGAAGACAGTCAGAAGAGGTCATGTTTATGATGTCTTCTGCAACAACTGAATGTCAAACCTCTTTAATAATCAATAATAATAATAATCAACATTATGCTATGACACATGTACATGCACAGGCAACTGTGGCACATATAATGTGACATGTTTCCAACAAATATCACACACATACAGTCAGAATTGGACAAGTCAGAGAGGTTAGAACATGCAGGAGCAGCATTAAGCGAAAGGGAAACAGGTGCAAACTATCAAATCATTACACCCATCCAGCAGAGTTCATAGAGCTGGACACAGATATGAAGTGCCTGTGCCTCTCACTGAAGGATTGGAGCTGGTCTCGCTATTTATAGAGGCATTTCCAGTCTACCTCATGGGGGACAAGAAAATAAAAAACAAGTGTATTTTACAAAGATAATGAGCTCAAAATGAATCCCAAGACTAGACATTTAGTATGCATGCTTTTACAGCCCAACTCCCTCAACACCTGTGCATGAATAGTACTGTATGTACAGTACAGTACAGTACACACACACACACACACGCTCAAGCTCAGGATTACAATATTCTTACCTGCTGGGAATGAAACAAAGCTATCCAGAAAAGAGGACTGAGCCAGGCCATAACAAAACCACAGTGGCAGATACAGTCCAAGTGTTAGAAGAGTCATGCTGCTCCAGATAGTTGCCTGACTTTATTTCTGAGCCACAGCAGCCCTCACACGCTGCCTTTCTCTCTCCCTCTCTCCTCACTGTCCTCTCCCTATGCTCCCCTCCCTCTCTGCTCGCTCTGCTCCGTCTCCTTTACGCCCTCAGAAGAGGGTACGCCGACCAATGCCCATTAAATCTTTCCTCTGCATCAGTGTGCGCTAAAATTACAGGAGACAGCCCGCCAGTTGCTTCGAGTGCCAATATTAGATCTCTACTACTGCAGGGGGTGCCTTTTATTGTTTCCACTCCTCTTACAGGGGGACTTATCATAACTAACCTTCAGCGGGTTTTCCTGCAAGAGATTCAAATAGGATTATACATGCAGTGTCATTTGTGCATCCTAAGATGACTTTCATGATTTTATCTGTTTATGTGTAATTATTAGTCCATCTTTTTGTATGCAGTACACTGTGCACCCCCCCTGTGCATTGTGGTGTCCATTTAGTCCAGGCCAGATTGGTTTTTATTGCCCAGCTTGTCCCGCAAAATTAAGTGTCTGCATTTCCAAGGAGGCTTTGTGGGATGTGAGTTATAAAAACCTTGGAAATACAAGCGATATTAATTAACACTTTAACTGTAGTGGTATGAAAATTATATAGTTTGCATAGACTACTAGAGTGGACAAAATGTATCATTTAAGTTTGCAGGAGATTGTGAGATAAGAATGCAACTTGATATAAACTACTAACAAACATGAATCTAATAAAAACAATCAAACTGTGCACTCACTCACAAAATATGTAGATAATGCATGAGTGTCACTGCTGCTAGAAACCCTCTGTCCATGTGTTTTAAGATGTCGCTGACAAGGAATGAATATATGCAATTTTGACAAATCTGGACCAAAGTGTTCTTCAGCACCTAGTTGACCATAAAGTGACATTTTCACTTTCCCAGCAATTTAATAGGCTAATGATCCATACACTGTGCTTTAATAACGTTACTGATTAGATTTCCTATGTGAAAGGAAAAAAGAAACAGATTTGACATAAAGGAATAAAGACGAATAACATTCAGCGCATGTGTGAAAATGTTTTATTGTCGTATTAATTCTTTTGTTAATTTTAATACTACTGTGTAGTAAGAATGTATACAATAAATTCAGTTATTTCATGAAAACAATCACAAAAAAAAAACAAAAGCAGCTTTATATTTTTCCCAGGTTGCATTTCCCGGGGAAAACAGTTACTGCTGTTCTGATAATGTTGGAGGAAGCAGATCCTTCTTTCAGTCTATAGGTTGGAGCGTGTGAGCCAAGGAAACTCCTGCAAATACAGAGATAGATGATAGGGCTATTTTATGTAATGGTCAATGTTGAGTCCATTTAGTCTCCACGTTCAAAAACTGAGTTTTGCCAAATACAGGGTACCTCCATGTTAAATTGTAGACTTTTTAAGACCGTTTTAATACCACTTAGGGTGACATTTAATGCCAAGAAAGAGATTAATTTCCCAAGAATTATTTACAGAGTAACGTTACCTCAATTTATTAAAACATTTTGAGACGATAAATAGTGCATGCACTGTTTGAGACTCAACTTTAAACCTGAATATGGATAACAGTCAGGAGGCACACACTGAGGGCAGCACACCTCAAATAAAGGGACACATCTTTCTCCTGGTCACAGAGAGCTCAGCACCATGGATACAGCCCTCAATACAACCTTCAAACATGTCTGCGAAGGGTTGCATAGATACATTCAACATAAACACAGAGGGCCATGCTTTCTAATTATGGGGACCCTGAAATAGAAAGGTCAGGTTGGTGTGAGGTGGAGGGATTGTGAGGAATACAACAGTTCTGCAGAGCACCTGGAGTGTGTGGATTACTGTTCAGTGAGGCATGTCAGCCACGCAGCCCTTTAAGGATGAGACGAGAGCCGTTTGTTGCTCTACACTACTCATGAACTCAGATGATGCTGCTTTTAATCACGCCTGGCTCTGCTGCTGCGACTGTCAATGTCATTCAAGTCATTGTCCGTCTCTTTTCTGTGCTACTTCCTGGGGGGGAACCAGGTAAATATGAGACAGGGAGCTGAACCTGACTCGCAACCTTTGGTCATATATACTGCCACACGTCTGAAGTGCTCACAGTCATCACGTCATGTCAGCAAGGGTGCTGTGCCGCAAAGGGGATAAAATGTGGTATGAGACGAGACTTAAGATCTCAATCATCATGACCTATGCTAAGTTTTTTAACCCTTTAATCCAGACTCTCTGAGAGTCTGCAAAAAGTGTGCATAAGTCACGGATTTGGGCAGTTTAGGCCCCGTACGTGCCCATAAGGGCGGCAAACCTGCAAGTGCACAGAAGTCTTGACATTTGGATTCAGCCATGGACATCTATTGTGAAGTGGGTATTCTGTTCTAATGACTCAACATTTATCCGGTGGTGGTGCCATGACTCCTTGTGAATGAGGACCTTTTAACCATTCAAATTTCACTTTTTTGGGGCATTGATCATGTTGGAGAAAGCAGAAGGAAAGTGGCGTTACAACATCAATTACATCCTCCACCACAAGGGTGCGTGGCATTTCCACAGGATCAATGCTGAGGATTTCCTGCCTGTCATTACAAAGAAGCCATTCAGAGGAACAAGGACTCCAACTTCACAATAAAACTCCTGTGGATCTTTCATTTTGACCTGCACTTCTGGATGACTGAGATGATGACTCTACTACATATATTCCTGACAGGTGACAGTTACCTGCTGTTTTCTGTCGGAGGAAGGGTCGATGAGCACATTTAGGAGACTTGGTCTCTCCCAGTCACTCAGGCTAAGCTGTAAAGCACTGCGCAGCTCCTCCACCGTCCTCACCAGGAACCCTCGACCTCCAAACGCTGTCATGACCTCATCATAGCGTGCCTCAGGTAGGAGGGTCACAGGAGGGGCTCTGACAAGCAACATGATGACGTGAGATACATTGCATTACATCACAGCTGATTACATGTAGGAAGGCATTATAGTGAATGTGTTATGTTCATATTCCCAATAATGTGTGACTCACATAGATGTCAGATCTCCCATTTTTGCCATTTCTTTCCACGTCTCAGGATCCACTCCGCTGTAAATACCATTATTATTGACCACAATGATGACCACAGGTAGATTATACCTGTTAAACAAAGAGACATGTCCAATTAAGTAGCAGTGGGGGATTGAAGTGTATATATTATAAAGGAAGGGAGGCAACCAACACACCTGCACATGGTTTCAACTTCCATGCCAGAAAATCCAAAGGCACTGTCTCCTTCCACACAGACTATCCTTTGGTTTTTATTCTCGCTCCTCTCCACAGCGGCTGCTGCTATAGCGAAACCCAGGCCTACTCCCATTGTTCCAAATGTACCAGCATCCAACCTGCACATCGTCAGGATTAGCTAGCAACAATGTACTCAAATGTACAAAGACTTGAAAGCTTACTTTAGTCAACAGTGGATCTTCACAACACGTTTTACTGTTAAATGCATATTTGCTGGGTTTGCATAAATAAAGTAAGTTAAGTAAGTTCATACATAAACAGTGAACTGGGGCAAACTCGTAACACAATTGAGAAGTGCTGTTTCAACGAGACTGTCTTGCCTGTGTCGAGGCAGGTAGTTGTTCAACATAGTGCGTCCTATGTCCATAGTGTTTGCACCCTCACTGACAATGATACAGTCATGTGGCAGCAGCTGGGAAACGTGATGAAACACTGTGTAATAGTTCATGGGCATTGTTGACTGAAGAGCAAGCGCCTGTAGATGGAGAAAGGACAAAAATGCATAAATAATAATACAATAATAGACAATCTAAATGGATCAAATACATAACTATGTTAAATTCTTGTCATCAGCATGGGACATTCTGAGAACAGTTTGAGTAACCACACACACAGTAACATATCACAGGCTTTACAAAAGTGTATCTAAACTCACCTTTGATATTTTTGCATTAGCAGCAATTTTGTCCTTCAGTGTGTTCCACCATTCTGTATCAGAGGGATATTTCCAGCCATCGTTACGTACGCCCCCCAGAAGCTGAACAAAACAACAACAAAGAAAGAAAGAAAGACATAATCACTTTATACACACACACACACACACACACACACACACACACACACACACACACATGCACAAGAGATTAATAAAGAAATGTGAGATTGTGTGCCGACTGAGTTGCAGTTACTTGAGTGACAATAGAGTTGATGTCTCCCAGGAGAGCAACAGCAGGCTTCACATTGTTTCCTATCTCCTCAGCACAAAGGTCAACCTGCATACAGAGCACAATCATGTTAAATTTTAAAACAGCACAATGTTGGCAGCAACAGTGAAACACAGTGCAGGAAATATGGCCCAAAAACGCATAAAATGCACTGGCATGACAATATTAAAGTATTTACACCAATGCTTTATACCAGTAAGGTATTCTTAACACTGTTTTTGAGGGCATCAAAGGCAATACTGAGTTCCCAGAAATCTAAGACATGCTTGGCTTGGTTATTTACATACCTGGATGATCTTGACATCAGGATCGAATCTAGGTGGCAGACCAAAATGCAGGATCCAATTCAGCCTGGCTCCAAGCAGAAGCACAACGTCAGCCTGGAGAAGAGCTCTTTATAACAGAAACAACAAAGGACGAGGCGGAGCAACATTGAGTTAAAACAAAAACCTAACAAAGAAATTAAGTGTATGCATAGAATAAACAGTATTAGATATAACCCTACATCTGAATAAAAAAATACCAATTGTGACACATACATTCATTACTTAGTAATGGAGGTTCAGGATGTTTCCTTCATATATAGGATGATAATGACAATATTGGCTAAAGTAATTGTAGTTTACACTTTTTGATCCCTTCACATTTTTATAGTGAGAGGAGGCCGACCTTGAGCGGGCAGCAGCCACACAGTTGGGGTGATCATCAGGTAGGACCCCTTTCCCCATTGGGGTGGGCAGAAATGGCAGACCGCTCTTTTCCACAAACTCCCTCAGAGCAGTTTCAGCTCGGCCATAGGCTGCCCCTGTTGGGCACAACAATACTCATATTATCGTGACTTATTTAAGGAACTACTCTGATTCACCAGAGATGGAGAAAAAATTATGGTTTCTACCTTATTCAACGTAACAGAGAGAGTGCAAATGCTTTTTTTTTTACGGTACCTTTGCCAATGATGACTAAGGGTCTTTTAGCTGCTTTCAAGACAGATATGGCTTCAGTGATTGCACCGTGGTGAGCCAAACTCACCGGTGGAGATGGACAGCAGGACACAACTCTGCAGGAGAAACACACTTCTTTGAATATCTACACACCTGGAATCACGGAAGTGATACTATGCAGAAGAAATATTCATTTAAAAAAAAACCTGCAAAAATCACAGCAAACCTGACATCGCTCCTGTCCACTTTAGCATTGACCATGTCCCCTGCAATATCCACATAACAAGCACCTGGACGCCCGTACATGCTGGTACGAACTGCCTGTGAGCAAACAAACACAATAATATTTAAAATCATGTTTGTGTTGATATCATCTAACTACACCAAATCTCTTATTTAGTCTGCTGTGATAAAGAAAACAAGACAGACAATATAACAATACGCTGGTATATTACCTTCTCTATCACTGAAGGGATGGCTTCCAGACTGCTGGGTCTGGCAGAGAACTTGCTATAAAGGCGACATGTTTCCACCTAGCAACAAATGAAAACTAGTATAAATTTAATGAAACACCAGCGGACCAAAATCCACATGAAAGCATGCATCACCTGAGGAAACTCCTGAAAGGCTCCTGCTGTTTCCTGGTTTCGATCTGCAGAACCTCCAATAACAACCACCGGCCTGTGCAAAGGCAACACACACTTTATAAAGATATGACCTGTGGTACACAGGGGACATGATAAAACAGTTTACACTGCCAGCTGCATAAAAGCAGCATCAGTTTGTCAAGTTGTACCAGCAGTTCATGTTAGCGTTAGCCATTCCACCCAGAGCATGGATGAGTCCAGGTCCAGACACCACCAGGCAGGCACCTGGTCTGGATACAAACAACCACAAGAGACAGCAAGATGTTAAGATACAACCAGCTGCTCACATCTGTTCAGTTACCAAATGTCTCTCACCTCCCAGTGAGATATCCAATGGCAGATGCTGCATAGCACGCCTGTTGTGTGACATAATGTATTGTATATTACTATATCATTGTGTTGTTAAGAATTATAATTGCAGGTAAATAGCAGTGTAGCAGAATAATAATAAGTGTTTTACCGCTTGTTCGTTGCGCATTCCCACATATTTGATCCCTGCAGCCTGAGCAGCCATAGCCACTTCTATGACAGGAACACCGACTATCCCAAACATGTACTCCACTTTCTGCAGGGGGAGAAATGCTCTTTGACAAACCGACACTGAAATATACGAGTTTAAGTGAAATAATTTACTGTATTAAACTTGACTGCGCAACCCTTGAACTTTGACACACTTTTTTTAACGAGATACATGCGTGGTTACATTGTAACATTTCAGTACAGACACAGAAAAGTGAATGTAGGCTACAGGTTACAAAGTAACATACAGAAGTTAGACACTTCATAAATATTCGGAATGTTTTAAGTTTTTTAAACGATGTTACCTGGGCCTTTAGAGACTCAGCAATCAGCTGAGCTCCTGTCACTTCGTCCATGGTTGTTCAGGGACTGTTGGCTACGAGTTATTATTACACTGTGTACCTACAAAGGTACAAGAAAGGTCAAGCTGTTATGTTGCAACTACCAGCTACATGGACAAGTTTCTTGTTTGCTACAATCCTCTGAATATATCTGCCCCTGAATCCGCCCCGTTCCTAACGCTTCCGGGTTGCAAGCCAATCACGGGAGGCACTACGCGTGACCTCACATAAGGGACAACCACATCTCCTTGCAGGCTGATATATTACTAAAAAATACAATGCAAAGACAAATGTACTCAACACATAATGTTTACACATCAGTTTAAAGTAAAAAAGTCAAATTCTGAAATATTCGGACATTTTAAAGGATTTTAAGAAAATGTGTTGAATCCCCTTTGTTATTTTTTGTACAAGTCTGATCTTTATTCTGCTCCCACACTTCAGCCTCTCCGTTGATTAAATAAATCAATTTCAAATGTATTAAATATTTGAAATATTGATTTAACTGATCATAACAAACTAAAAATGAACATTATATAATGCCAGGTTTAATGAGGTTAAGGTTGTGTTTTAAATAGCAAAAAATCATATCGTTTAAATGCTTGCTTTTTTGGAAGAAGGCTGATAAGTGCATTGAGAAACAGCTGGACAGTGTTGGCTCATGAGCTATCACTGCAAATTCTATACTGACTTAATAATAACTGATCATAACGTTTACAGGAGTGCCCTGAACAAGGCTGCACACACAATATACCATTTACAAAACATACATGACACCCTTGTGATTATTGAGAATAAGATTCAATACAAATAAAATCTGAAGGATAATCTAAAACTGATAAACAGCAGCAGTCATGGTACCATTAGAACCAGTTACATATTACAAATTGAATATTGAATAAAATCATCAGTTATATTAATGCCTGGAAATGTTCACTGGTATACACCATGTTAATTCTGTTTAATAGGCCTTATTGTTTTTTTACAGCAGACTGTGCTTTTACTACTGTGACAATGTCTGACTGTCACATGGCTTCAAAAGTGTCATGCATTTAACAGAATGAAAAGGCAATACTCCATGAAAACACTCATGTTCATTATTAAATAACTCATTTCTTTATTACTCATAAAATATACAGCAATCTCAGTACTGAAAGAATTCATTGTGTGTTGAATTCACAGTCATAATTTCTATATACATGCTAGTTTCATCCCTCTTCAAGGAAAAGCAAGGAAAAGAAAAAAAACATCTTTTCCATTCTAAAGAAGCTAGCAAATGTATTGTACATATTTCCAGTTAAAAGGATTTTTCAACAGACAGAAAAGAGGAGTTTTGAATCATGGTAGGATCGAGTGGTTTCTTTTTTTTGAAGTTAAAGCAAGCAAAACCTGTCAACAAACACTGACTAATAGACTAAAAATATCATTCAAAGAAAATCAATTGCTGTCCTATCATTGGTTTACAGTGTTTCTTCTCACAAAGCTGAGCCTCAGATACCACAGTACAGGATCAGTGCTTCTTAGAAATGTTTCATTACTTACCTAATGCGCATCACTGTACTTTCAAAGCTGCCTCAACAAACTCATCTTTTCTCAGTAACTAATGAAGGCACAAAATGAACACATAAATAGGAAACAAAATTACACAAATAATTTATTCTTGAAAGACTAAACCGTAATGGACAGGTCAATATACAAAGGTAAGGTTGATCAACTTAAAAATAACCTGGTGCACACATCAAATGTTTGGTTCCACTTTACTTGAAGGTATCTACATAAGAGTGACATGACACTGTCATGAACGTGTCATACTGTGTCATGTGTTCATGACAGTATCGTGTCACTCTTATGTAGATACCTTCAAGTAAGTGTTACCAAATGTTTGTAAATTACTCAGGTCAGTAAATCAGATTTGTTTTCTTCCTAGAGGATAAGGAGTTTAAGACACGAACATGGGTATATTAAAATTTTGATCTCAAAAAATAAATGATTTGCCGCCTGTGTGTCTTACAGACTTGAAGGACAAGTGCATTCTGACGGATGTAGTGTGCGGATATCAACCTTCTCTAGCTCAACAAGAAATCCCAAAAATGAAAACTGTCTCCCTTTCCCCTGCTAACCAATAAACCCAAAAATTCGCAATCTCATTTACACAGTTAAAACTGAGTTAAAATGCATCCATGTCTTTTGGTCCCTATTGGTTTAGCTATCTATGAAGTGCTACCTTCCTTCTTCAGCATGTTATTGCCGTTCAAAAGTCGCTGTCCGCCCAACAAGTACAGTTTTTTGCACTCAAGAAGTCAGTGTTGGTAAAGCAGCAGTTACTGAGGTCCAGGATCAGCTGAAGGACACCTGGTCCTGGATGAGTGTGGGCCAGCCTGCTGCACCTCCTCCCTCTCTTGCTCTCTGGGGGGGGGGGGGGAGAGAGAGAGAGGGGGGGACTCTTAAGGCTCCTGTGGGGACTTCTTTTCTTTTTCTGCCCTCCCAAGCTGGCGGTGGGTGATTTTTAAGACACAGTGTGTGTGTTTATGCATTTATTGCTCCCTCCTGTCCCTCAGTATGTCTCAGAATCCGAGTCATTGAGCTCTTCATCCTTGTAGAGGCCGTCATGATGGCTGATGTTGTTGAAGCTGCAGTAGGAGCTGTGCTCACCGCGCAGCACGGGCAGGCTGTCGAAGGTGACGCTCTTGGAGGGGCTGGTGGTGTAGTGGTTAATGGCACTGAAAGGGAGGGTGGGTGCTGGGGCGCAGGGGGACACAGGCATCATGGTGGCCAGGATGAGGGCTAGGCAGTCTGCCACATCTTTGTTGGGGGCACAAGCCAAGGCGGGTGTGTAACCTAAAACAATGACAGTGGACCACTGTTACATACAGTACTCTATAAAAAGTAATACACAGTTTCTAGCATTGGTGTTACAGCTGTTAAATAATTTAGCAGTTATTACATGGCTTTTCAAATTTACTTTATGTAAATATCATAATGAGTCTGAGAATTTCTAATTAAGCTGATCTGGAAAATCTGTAAAAGACCTGACCCAGGCACATTTTAATTGCTTGGTTATTAGCCGATCAAATTCTGATCCTTTGTTTTTACCTCTTTGTTGTTTTGTCTATAGTATGTTAGCTGTCATGTTTCCAAAAATGAACATTATCCACAAACTCAGGCACATGTTTTAAAAGGTTAACAAGCAGCTATAATAATAATAATAATAATAATAATAATAATAATAATAATAATAATAATGAAGCAGCTAAATAATAATGTCTGAAATAAAATGATTTGCTATTTGTAAGGGGATTTTTGCTGGAGGTACCCAATAATTTTTGATCCTGCTGTGCCCATTATGGGACTTCCTGATGTACTGTAAAAGCCTAAAATATATGAAAAGGTGGTGATATACGTAAGAGAAAAATAACATTGAGAGTTTACCATTTTCATCGACTGCAAGTACACTGGCTCCCTTTGCAAGCAGCTCTTGCACCACCACAGTTAAACCATTTCTTGCAGCCACGTGTAGAGGCCTTAAAAAAAGATAAAACATGGATGCACCAACAGGAAAGTCAATATTTAACAATTTGTATCTCTACATTAATAATTCAACCCCCCACAGCAATATACCCACACCACCACTCCATTCCATCGCTCAGGTGCAGCAAGAGACAAGACACTAATGTAATACAAGTGATACATACGTCTGTAAGGCGGCATTAGTGGCATTTATGAGGTTCCTGTCTGTAATCTTCTCCAATATCAACAAGGCACTGGTTTCATGTCCCTGTAGAAAACAGTTAAAGTGCGATGAATACAAAAAAACCCACATAGAATAGCTTCTAAATGTGCAGTAGTATTGTTACTATTTCAACACATACTTGCTGGAACATACTGTACATTTGCTGATGTAGAATGTAAGAAGAGTGCAACCATATGGCAATACAAACCTTACTGCAGGCGAGATGAAGTGCAGTGTTCTTCACAACATCCTGCAGAGTGAGATCTGCTTTCGCACTGCTCACCAGCAGTTCTAACAGTGAAACGCAGGAAAATCAAATTGAAGGTAATTCAATGTAATTCAACAGTGCTGATTATTACACCTCACAGAGATATTTCCCAGCCCAGTGGTTAAAGTAGAGAAGCATTCATACCAACAGCGTTGGTCTGGCCATTTTCAGCAGCCATCATGAGCGGGGTCTTCCCTGCGTCATCAACATTGTTGACCTGAGAGTTGTGGCTCAGCAGCAGCTGGAGACACTCTACATGGTCAGTGAAGGCTGCAGCATGTAGTGGGGTCCTGCAAAAATAACATCAGAACATAATCTTTATCACATAGTCATCCTATTTATTGGGAGCTTTTAATTACAGTTACAAAGTCTTGAGGCTGTTGCACTTGTCTTTATACGAGTGTGCATACCTGTTTTTACCGTCTTTGGCATTGACAATGGCAGGGCCCAGAGTGTCTATCAGCATCTCAGCAGCACCTTCGTTGTCATGGATTCTAAAGAAGAGCACAATCATTGAATCTGTTAAAAGGGTGTGTTTTCACACGCACTGATCGAAACAGAAGACGACTCAAGATCTTACACAGCACAGTGGAGGGGGCTGAAAGAACTGCCTTCGGCCTTGTGGAAAACCTCTTGTTCCAGTAAAACCTCCACACACGTATCGTGACCTGAAGGGAAGAAAGCATTAACCATATCAGCCTTCATTTTAAGGGGCTCACAATCGAGGGCTCTCTTAAAACATTTGTCTTCATCAAAATGTCCCATTTGGGTGCAAAAGGCAATTGCATGAAAGAACCGCAACCGTAAAGAAAAAACATGAAAAATGATATCGTCCATGCTTATTTTATATCTACAGCTGCCTAAGTGCTCCGTTTTACTTTCTTGGCAGCTTGCCTTTATTTAAGAGCATACAGCATACATTACTGAACATCCGATGTACATTTCCATAACCACATTGATTGTTTTTTAAAAAAGGTCTTCAAACCCTCATCTCTGTACCATTGTAGCAGGCCCAGTGCAGTGGGGTGTAGCCTTGGTTGTCTGTTAAGACAGGGAGTGTTTCCACTGACTGGGCAGCATGCAGCAGGCCTCCCAGTACCCCAATGTGTCCACATGCTGCTGCCAGGTGGACCGGTGTGCGCCCCTTACAGTCTCGCACCAGGAAGTTGGCGCTGTGCTGAAGCAAGGCCTCCACACATTCCTCGTGACCGGTCACCGCCTGCGGACACAAAACAGTAGATGTGAGTGTTATTACTGTTGACTGGTCATATTCTGTATGCTTATGTATTTCAAATGACTTGATGAGAGCTGACCAGTGTTTTGTGTGTATTCCTTCCATAGACAAATAGGCAAAGGCTGCACTGCCCAAATGAAAAATCTAACTTTACAACTAATCGAGGTGACCAGTTTCCATTGGGAAGAAAAAAAAAAAATGTAAATGTATGATGAAGTGGAAAAAAGTGGGGTAGTTCAAAAGCTCACTACACAAAACATTAAAAAAAATGAGGGTATGAGGATCCCACAGAACATGTAATAATGGTAAGATCTCCTTACCCCTCTATGTAGGGCTGTTCTGGCCCACTTATCTTTGGCTTCTACATTGGCCCCCTTATTTAGCAGAGAATACACACAATCAGTGTGTCCACTCAGGACCGACAGCATCAAGGGGGTTCTATGAGATAATAGACAATGTCAGCAATTTCTTTAGAATATGAGTGAAAAAAAAAACAATATCACAAACAAATTTTACTTACTGTCCATTCCCATCTTGAATGTCTACTGCACTTTGTAAGTCAGCATTTCCAATCAACAAACGCAAACATTCTGAATGACCATTAGTAGCTGAAGGGAAAGAATGAACAACCCATTAGTATACTCATAATAATAATCAACTTTATTCATATGGCACCTTTTAAAACAATTCACACCACAAATAATCCCAGCAAATAAAAGTACAGTGAATAAAATACACAATACAGTAATTCATAATGTATACAGCAGGGTTTTTTCTGCATAGAGGAATGTGCAGCGAGGTTAAGCTCTGCTCTGGGTAGGAGCTGCGGTCGGGCAGCCCCCCCCCGGAGCTCAAAGGTGGCAGTGAGGCCGTATCTGGTTCTGATATAGTGGCATCAGTATTAAACGGAGATAGTTTCATAACCGGTTAAAAACTCCTTGTCGTTATGTGAAATAGTAATCCATTTCTGTGTTTTGGTACACTTGGTTTGCACACCTGATGCGAACCGCATGAACTATATTCAAGACCACCTTTTCAAGTGGACTTGGGCACAGATCGACCAACTGTGCCCGGGTACGGTACACACTGTTCACACTAATCAAACGAACTGGACGTTGGGGTCAAGTGTATTTGGATCCAGGCCCAAGTCCCTGATGTGAAACCCTTCTAACTGCATTATATGCCATTATATTTTGAATTGTCACATGCCTCCTGAATTTTGTGTTTTACTTCACATAAAGATGTTTCCACCATAAATTGGTGCATAAACATTTATCAGAATGCAGTAAATGAAGTGTTTGACGCTTATTCCCCCCCTCCATTGTGAGTCAGGAAAAACCCTGTAGAGGTCGGAAAATTCAGATGTAGGCAAATTCATGAGCTACCGACTACAGGTCCATACCTGCAGCATGGATGGGGGTTCGCTTCAAGGCAAAGTCTTTGACCAGGATGGAGGCTCCCTGGTTGATTAGGACGTCCACACATTCTACATGGCCCTTGAAGGCAGCCAGGTCTAGGGGCGTGCGCCCTTGGCTGTTTCTCACATCCAGATCCAGCAGAGACTGCACCAGAACCTCCATAGCATGGTGGTGACCGTGGTATGCCTGAACGATGAATTTACCATGAATATGTTAACATAAATTAGATGAGATTGAGGATAATGTCATAATAAGGATAATAGGATTAGGACAATATACATTACTTACAGCAAGGTGCAGGGGGCTGACGGGGGCTCTGACATCAGAGTCATTCAGGATGTCTGTCCCTGAGGTTTCCATTAGCTGAACAAACCAGGTACACAAGTTAGAACCTACTTCAGATATAATCACTCGCTTAGCTGTGAAGCTCAAAGTCAGACAAAAGAGCCACACACTGTACTGATAGCTTCGAGCAAATTCAATTTAACAGAGTAACATTCCGATCATATAGAGATCTGCCTCAGAGATTGTAAAATAACCATCACAAAACAAGCTATATATAGAAGGACAAGAAAAGTACAAATTCAACCCACCACATCTAGAGGTGTTTCACTTGCAATCTGTAACAGAGAGTGCAAAGATAGCAATGCATTAAACATCACTACAATAAAGCAATAGATAATTACAGAGATGCTGATTGTTACGCATCATGTACTAGAAGTTCTCACCAGCTCCAGACAGAGGCGATGTCCGTACGCCGAGGCGTAGTGCACAGCATTGTAGCCCTGATTGTCTCGGATCCCTGGATTTGCATCATTTCGCAGTAAATATTCCAGGCACCTGCAGACACAACAAAGAGGCTGTAGTCAAGGAAACAACATCATTTTTCAAGTCTTGAACGGTTACTCAACATAACCAATAACTAGGGTTGGGTACTGGAGCCTGGTGCCATAAAACAACCGGTATCTACCGGACCGAATGACAACGCAGATTTCGGTACCTCGTTTCGGTGCCACTTAATTGCCTGCGCTGGCCTCTGGCGCTCTGAAACGGACGTTACAGGCAACAGAAGCATCACTGCATGTGATGATAGTTAACACTATACTTGGCAACAGGTAATGTTAGCATAATGTTAGTTAGTCGCTGGCCTAAACACAGTTAAAATGCTGAAGGCTAAAACTGTCTAAAGTCACAGCCACCTGCTCCTTCAAGAAAGTTAAACTTAAATTTATAAAGTATTACTGACTTTCCATCTGTGTCAGAGGCAGCGGCGTAGTGGAGAGGAGTGCAGCCCCGCTCGTCTAGGTCATTGACGCTTGCCCCAGAGCCCACCAGAGCAAACAGGCATTGGTAGTTACAGTTGGCAGCAGCATAGTGCAGGGGGGTCCTGGAAAAGCAAACATAGCTCAGTTCCCTCTTCAAATGTGACCAAGAAACTAGGAGAGCACAACCTTTTGAACCAATCCATAATTATAAATGCCACAAACCTGCCAAAGCTGTCCTTTCTATTAAAGTCTGCCCCCGTGTTGAGGAGAAGATTGAGACATTCCAGGTTTCTGAGGGGTACGGCAGGGAGATTTATAAGATGATGAACTGATACATGTAACGCTATTCTTTTTGTTATAGGTCAAGAACAACATCTTAACAGTTAATATTAAACATACTATTCAGCTGTCCTGTACTCACCCTCCAGCAGCTGCAGCATGTAAACAGGTCCTTCCAAAGTCATCAGGAGTATCAACATCAAAGCCTGCATCAGAATAAAGCATTATGAACATGATCATGCATGTTGTATATGAGGTTTTACAGTACAGATATTTTAAATTTTACAGTTTCAAAATGTTGGAAGTGACAATCCTAGTCAAGAATTTTGACTTGTGTCATTTTGTAGTATGACTAGTTAAGTTAGTACTATTGTTGGTAGCCACACAACATGAATTAAGAGTTGCTCACCTGAAGACAGGAGCTTTCTGCAGCAGTCAGAGAATCCACTGAGAGCAGCCAAATGCAGCGGGAACATACCATGAACCCCTCGTCTGAAAAAGACACAATCGTGTTGATTTACCCAGTATCAACCAAATCAAGGGTGAATCACAAGGAAAGTGTTATTAATAGTACGGAATAATCTGTATCAGTTACATAAAATACATCACACATCTATGCTTTGGAAAGGTTTGAACATGCAGATATTCCACAATGTGTAAAGTTGGAACAGTTGCTGAAAAAAGGCAAACAAGCTCACTTACTTAGCCGTGTCAGCTCTGTTGGTGATGAGGGTGTTGATGAGGAGCTCGTGTCCGTATCGAGCTGCAATGTGCAGTGGTGTATTTCCATTCTTGTCTTCACAGTCAATCTCAGCACCTTCAAAAAAAAACAAAAAACTAAGCACTTTGCGGGTGTTACGCTGAGAAGCAGTTTGGGTTTTACAGTCCAGCATGAGAAATAAAGTCAGCGAGGCTGAATTTTTAGAAGAGCTCACCATTCTCAATGATTGCTTGAGACCTAGAAAACCTCCCGTGGATGGCTGTCATGTGGAGGGGAGTCTTACCATCTTTACTCTGGAGTGAAACAAAAATATGTTAGTATCACAACGTAAATCATTAGTATGGCTTTTAGCTATAAAGTCCATACGAGAAGTTGTAAAACTATCAACTGTAGAAATAAAGGTTTTAGTGCAATTACACTGACAACACAAATTACACTTGGATTTACACTGTTGAAACACTTGACTCTTAACCACAAATATTCAATCTTTGTTTTGCTGTAGTGTTAATTTTGCCACCTATTTTTAATTTAGTCTTGTGCCGAATGTCCTTGTTAGTTTTAGTCATATTTAGTCATTCACATATATCTTTTTTTGTTAATCAAGTTTTAGTTGACTAAAAGTCTCGTCATTAGTCAAAAGAGAACTCAAGGTTTCTTAGTCAAGTTTTAGTCAAAACATTTTAGTCTTTTTTTTTTTAAAATAAATTATTTCTGAGATTATTTCTGATAACCATTTCAGTCAAATAGTGTTTCACACATCTCAAATATTGGTTAAATGTCATAATTACCTGACAAAATACACTTGTTGAATTATTTTTGTTGAATGCAACTTTGAATGTCTGGTTTTATATCGAGCCTCTTCCTTCATGCAAATACAATCGTACACAGACACGTTAGATAAGCGCCAGGGCTCCTGGGCTCTACAGCACGTTGTTTTGTTGCCAGCGGTTGCATACATTTATCCGGCCGTTCTGCAAGCTGTTTAAAAGCGGCTTCACCAGCAGGCTAAGCCTGTCTCATTCCCTTGCCCGGGGCACATCGCTACGCGCTGTAGCGGCTTCTGCAGCAGGCTAAATTGGGCTTCCTCCCTCCCTCCCTTTCCTTGCCCGGGGCCGGGGCACATCGTTACGCGCTGTAGCAGCTTCTCCAGCAGGCTGAACCGGGATTCCTCCCTCCCTCCCTCCCTCCCGTGCCACATTTCTACATGGATGTGTGACGGCTAGACGAAAAAAAGGGGACACGCCGAATCTCTAGATGAACCGCACCCGAGCCTGATTGAACCGCGCTTAGTTAGATAAAAGTTGTGAGGAAAAAAACACTGGGAACCAAGCAATTGGCCTGTTTGGAACAGGAACGCGCTCCAAACAGGCACTGCACTAGTTCTATCTCATGATGAAAAAGTAGAGACGATTGTAGATGAAAATGGAGAGATTTTATCTTAGTTTTTATTTTATGCAAAACATTTTAGTCTCGTCTTTTTTCGTCAACAAAAATGCATGTTAATTTAGTCTTAGTCAGCGTCTGACGAAATTAACACTATTTGACTGTAACATTGGTGTAATTATTTCTCAATGACAGAGCTGTATCTGAAAAAGTAGTGTCAGTTATAAAGTAAAACGGCTTTCCAAGGTCATACTGAGCAATCTTTTTCCAAGTTATCAGTGATGAAATTGCAAGAGGCAGCATTCTGTTTTTTTACTCACCTTGATGTTGACATCAGCGCCGTTGCACACTAGGAGCTCCAAACAGAGTGCCCCGTGGCGTGAAGCGGCAGTAAAATGGAGAGGTGCGAAGCCCTTCTCGTTCACCTGGTTGACGTTAGCTCCGCACTCAATGAGCTCGTTCACCACCACGTCCTGCCCATTGTAGCAGGCCACGTGGAGGGGTGTGTTGCCATACGCATTGGGCTCATTGATCTAAACGGCGAGATAAACGGGGAGTAGTCATGACGCCACTGTTTCCCATCAAGACAAACTGGTATTATACTGTCACTGTTTTTGCACACAATATAAACATCTGTTAAGAAGTTATCCAAAACATATGAAGTGCATAAGGCCAGGTTATGCGTTATTACATGTCTGTTCTCTGCTCATAAGATCTGGCAGTATCTGCAGTGCAATGACAAAAGGTTTGTGGGTGGAACTTACATCCACCCCCAAGTCCAGGAGGTATTTAACAATGCTGATCATTCCACTGGAGGCTGCTGCATGTAGGGGGGTGTAAGATTTCTTATCTTTGCAGGCCACCTCGGCTCCATGAGATGCCAGCAGCTTCACCACTTCTATGTGCCCTGAAGACAAAAAGACAACGATTTCATTACATGAATATGCTATCAAGATATCACCAACTATTTAATTTGGTATTATCCGAAGATGAGTAATTGTGACATCTAAAGACTTTTTATAATTTTGATGCCTTTAAAAAATAATGAAAATTGATAGTTTCAACTACGTCTCTGAGACTTTCATTGACCACAAGACGAGATGAACTCTTCAAGTTACACATGTAGATGAATAATGTGATGTAAAAATCTGTGTGGTTGATTTATTACCCATGTAGGCTGCCCAGTGGATTGCACGGCGGTCCCTCTTGTCAAAGGCATTGATGTTTGCTCCTCTGGAGAGCAGGAGCCTCACCATCTAACAGCAGCAACAGAGAAAAAAAGAGCAGTCAGGAAACATGTCAAGGAAAGTTAAAACCTGAGCGTCACCAAATCTGCTGCCTTTCAGTCAGTGTGGCAACTCAGTGTACACATAGTGTTTAATGCCTTAATACTCTGGTCTACACCACATATTGTACATGTATACAGTTTACTTTGATCTAATCTAATCTCATAATTTAGATGAGTTCCTACAAGGGTATACATTATTTTTTAATTGCTGAGCAAATGTAAGTTGAAAAACATTTTGACCTTTTGCATACACTCAACACAGGTAAAAATGTCAATTTGCATGCGAGTATATGATTACACGGATTCATTTGCATGCAAGCATGTGATTGGACAAGCACTGACTCTGCACCTTTCATCCTTAAGTGTGTGGCCACAATTATGACTGACCAAAATACCATTCTGCATTCATGTGAGAAAAAAAAATTGACGGTCTGAAAATGACAAGCTATGATGGTTCATTAGAAAGCAGCTTTATAGTTTGTTGAGCTGTGGCTTCTCCAACCTGGTGTTTGTGCAAATGACTCCCAGATCAAAAGGTGGATTATTATCACCTTATCAGAACTCTACTATACACCAATACAACAGAAGCTCAGCTTAGTTATGGGTCTAACATGGAGTGTAAGAATAGGCCACAGCATATGCCAAATACAATAGTTACCTTACTGTAATTTGTTTTTAAAATGTACATTGTTCACTACATGCCTCACTAAAACATTTCAAAATAAAATAAGTTTAAAACTTTGTCAAAGATAATCAGAGAGAAACAACCAATAGTAAAACAACTGACTACATGTTTCTCTAACTCTAATGTAATGTGTGTATGTAGCCATCTATATAATAAAGAAAGGATTTGCTGTGGTTACGACAGTTATGGCTAAGGTTATTCATGGCATAGCTGCTAACTGTACCAGAGCTATATGGGGATGTTGATCGTTTCCCTTCACATTCCTTAAAACGGGCAAAAATGTAGCCATTGTTCAGTTGTTCTGTATTGCATTGCCCATTGTGTTTGCACATTTATGAGACAAACGGAAACACTTCCTTTCAGTAAGAGGAGAAGAGCAGGAGCTTATACTAACAGCCAGGCAAGCTTACCCGACAACAAGTCTGTTCTGCAAATATGAGCAATACTGAAGTGGTTATACTTGTGGTTATAGACAGGGCAGACTGAACAGCCACACAGTTTGCACTGACACTTTAAGTTAGTACACATTTTGTTTCCTTAAAGAAATTGATATTCAAATGTGCTGCCATTTATTTCCATTAAGGTAGAAGCAAATCAACACTGAAAGGTATTAAAACATTTCTTAAGCTGAATCAAACAATACTCTAGGGTTAATATTACCTCCAGATGACCGCTGAAGGCTGCATGGTGCAGCGCAGTCCGGCCCGCTCTATCTGACACATTCACATTGCTGAGCAGTGGGACGAGTGCTTCAGCGCAGCGGACAGCTTTATTTGCTGCGGCAATGTGAAGCGGCGTCTGCCAATTCTTGTCTCGGGCGTTTACATCTGCAGAGTGTTTCAGCAACACTTGGACAGCCTCCTGCAAGAAGTCATCACAAGCAGGTTTGACTTCCACACTGTTTGGATTTGTAAAACATTGCGCAACAGTGCAAGTAATACAGAATCAGGGGAAAATTCACATACCTCACTGCAGGAGGCCACAGCCCGGTGCAGAGGAGTGAGCCACTTGTTATCTTTGGCATTTACTCTGGCACCTAAAAGTCAGAGGACACCGGCTGTTAGACCGTTTAAGGTCATACAGTTACATGACATCTAGAGCAACATTTAAACAAAATGACAAGTCTTTTTGAGTTAGGAAGTCCTGCTTTGTAATATCTCCATCTGCATAATCATAACGAAAGAGCAGACTGCAAAGGGTGTATGTAGAGGTATTTTACTATATTGAATGCAGATGCACCATCTGGCCACATAGGCATTTGAAATATGTCATTATGCTCTCAGACAGGTTAACATCGACCATTTAGCATTCCCTTCACTACCCAGAATAGAGAAACCAGCATGTCAGGACCTCCATGTACGTCCGGGAGAAAAAAGGTAATGATGACTTTGCCCAAAGTGATTTCATTTCATTACATGTCATTTTAGCTGACGCTTTTATCCAAAGCGACTTACAGTTGCTATATATGTCAGAGGCCGCACACCTCTGTAGCAACTAGGGGTTAAGTGTCTTGCTCAGGGACACATTGGTTGATGTATCGCAGTGGGAATTGAACCCAGGTCTCCCACACCAAAGGCATGTGTCATATCCACTGCGCCACCACCACCCGTGAAAGGTTTAAACATCAGGTTTAAACATCATGAAGAACCATACTTTTTAAATTGGCCATACTGGTCACATATTAACAATTTAACTGGCATTTTAAGAAGCTTAAAATGTGACACCAGTTACATAATTTCTGCAAATTAACAGCTAACTTAGTCATTTCCTGGATAATCGATCCTGATACAGTTCCTGATAAACACATTTCTATATTACAACATTAAACCAATATTTGTTTCCTAAAACATTCTGCTTTCAGATTGATTGCTGGATATCCGACATTAATGTTGAGGATGAAATTTCTGAATACTGATTTGTAAATGCTCTACACACAAAAACAATGACAGAAATGAATATGCTTATGTTTGACTGAAACAGCTTCTGTACATGAATCCTCCGCAGAAAACATACCTGAAAGAATCAGCAGCTCTATAATTTCTGCATCTCCAAGATAAGCAGCAGCATGCAATGGAGTTCGCTTCTCATTGTCCTGTAATACGTGAACAGAAAGACATTACTAACACTACATAGAAACAAAACAGTTTGCATTTTTTTTTCTTTTTTTTTTTACTTTATACAGGTTAATGTAGTCTGATCTGTTATGTTACACTTTTTTTGTTTAATATTTGCAACATTACAATGCAAGAAAAGAGACATATCCATTAAATGTTGACAGACACACAGTCACCATTCACAGCAAAACACAAATCCAGTAACTTGAAAAGCGTTCCAGTGAAACACAAGCAAGTACAAACCAGCTTTATTTTGAAACAAACACCCCCACCAAAGCAGTAACAGTGAGGAATGCAACAAAATAAGCAGAGCCAGATCATGCAGTGGGAACTGAAAAAACAAAAAAAAAATGGTGCTTTTTGTTCTCGAAAAAAATATTTAATGAAAGAGTTATACAAGGCCTTTCAAGGACAATTATACATGAGGTTTTAAATTCTGTGTTGCTGGGATGTTTTTAAAATATTATAATAATAGCAACAAAGAAAAAAAGAGCAGTCAGGAAACATGTCAAGGAAAGCTAAAACCTGAGCGTCACCAAATCTGCTGCCTTTCAGTCAGTGTGGCAACTCAGTGTACACATAGTGTTTAATGCCTTAATACTCTGGTCTACACCACATATTGTACATGTATACAGTTTACTTTGATCTAATCTAATCTCATAATTTAGATGAGTTCCTACAAGGCTATACATTATTTTTTTAATTGCTGAGCAAATGTAAATTGAAAGACATTTTGCAAACACTCAACACAGGTAAAAATGTAAATTTGCATGCGAGTATACGATTACAAGGATTCATTGCTGGGATGTTTTTATAAGAAGAAGAAGAAGAAGAAGAAACAGAAACATAAACAGATGCAGAGGTTAGTGAGTCGGTTGGGATTACCTGTGCATTCACATCCTCTTTTTTGAATATGAGCGAGCGTACTTCATCTGGGTCCACATTGAAAATAGCTTTTAGCAAAGCAGGCTGTAAAAGAAAGAGAGACTGTGTCAAAATCAACTGAATCTCAAGACCTTTCTGGCCGGCATGAACATTATTTCAGACTTTCATTATTACAGAAAATACTGACCAATGACCTGTAAGGGACTAGACGCCAACAGTATAGTTCAAATTTGAGAAAACAATAACCATTCAGACCTTAGAGAGACTTCAGGGACCTCATTGTCAAGCCCCACAATACACACGCGGCTTATTTGCTCTGAGTTTACACAATCATGTGTATGCTGCTAAAAAGTCCCTATATATTGCTGTTAAAAAAAAAAACCTTAAAAAAAAGGCACAGACACAGCATAGCAAAGGTCATAAAAAGAGCAGGTCGGTACAGACATTCAAATGTACATTAAACAAAACGATGACTCCACAAATCAGAGGATGATGGAGGCAGACTGTCAGCATTGATACTGACAAATGCTGAGCAGCCACTTTCTAATTCTGTTTCAACTCTGTTGGCAAGCAAATCTATCAAACCACATCTATCCCATAGCACAGAGCGACATTTCACAATATTTGAATGAATACAAGTGCGGCATTATGCTCCTAATGACTGATGTGTGCTGTGATGTCCTTTTCACTTTTTGTCCAGAAATGTACGTGAATGTCTGCTGCATCTTCAATGGAGACAGAGATGAAAATAAGGAAAACGTCCACAGCTGATCTGGTTCACCGCATCCAACATGACAACAGGTGGCAAAGATGATAAAAGTCAAACAAAGTTTCCAAAGTAAAGCTGAAGTAAAGGATAAAAAATGTGTTGGGGTTCTTTGTAGATTTTGACTCTATGGTAGGCCTGCACGATTCAGGGAAAAATATGAATCACGATTTTTTAGCTTAGAATTGATATCACGATTCTCTGCCATAATTCTTTTCTCACGAAGTGTAATGTTTATTGCACACATGAACCATGACAAAACAAAACAAATTGGCAGTACCAAACATAGATTTTTTTTGGCACCTATAGCACATTGCGCATCTTACACAAGCCTGTAAACATAGAGGCTTCAATGAATAAAGAAAATTAAGTACATACTGGCCATTTAAGTACAGTAGGCTACCAAAAATAGTGACATACAGTACAACACATTGAACTAAATATGGCTCTGATACAGGCTCTATCTGAACTCCTTGAACATGTCTTTACATAATTAAAACATGTCAATGTCAAATGCTTTCAATAAATTAATTGGAGAAAAAAAAAAAAGTCAGAGATCGCGATTTTATAACGATTTATCGTGCAGGCCTACTCTATGAATCAAGAGTAGCTAAACTGGCCCCACCCTTTTTAGGGGTGTATACCAAGGTTAAGCATTACTGTGAATTTTACACTATTAGAGCTGTGCTATACAGTATAGCCTAAGCAAAATATTGTATACAACATGATTTGTTTTCCTCCATATTTCCATTTTGCACAAAACACTCACTTTCATGCCTTAACAATAACTAAACCATATTAAAGAAAGAAACAAATTTACATATGTGCAGGTAGCCTAAATTATTCATTGTGACACTGTTGAAGCATTTTGCCAACACTTAGTGTAAAGGCACACCGACCCGATAATCGGCCGTTGGACAGTCTGGCGAAGTCAGTGACTCGAGTCTGTTCGGTGTGTTCCGTGGCGTCGTCCGTCCCAGGAGCTGTCGGCCTTCATTTTGGCCGACCTGACATGTTGCGTCGAAGGGCGGGCAGTCGGACTCCATGACCAATCTGATTGGTGGAGTGCTAACCCGGAAATGACGAGCGGGATGAGCGTGACTAAGCCTCTCAAAATCTGACGAAAATCTTTTAAACTGACCTTTGTCGATCTGAAATGAAGACAGATTCAGCAACTGCATGGCCTATTTCTCGCTTAAAATGTTTTCAGAAACACGTTTCGGTGAACTATTTTAGTAGAATATGAGATTGTATTCTTAACAAGCCGCCATGACAGTCTGGCTTTGAATTTCCGGAGAAACCAGACCCACGTGACGCGTTCGTCCAATCAGCTGTCGGTTTTAATTTTTTGGGCGACAATACAGATTAGCGTCACCTGCTGTTATGGAGACGTATTACAAACGCTCAAGTTGGCGTCGCTTCGGTGTGTTCTGAGGCACTTTTTGGACCTCGGGGAGCCGACTGATCAGTCCGACTGCCTTTTCTGCCAACGGTCGGCCGTCGGGTTAGTGTGTCAGGGGCTTAAGACAAGGCTCTCCTACACTTCTTGCAATGTCTCTGAATAGTGAGTCTGAACCCAACACTCCAACACAGCAGACTTCATACTTGACACAGCGTCTACGACATGTAATCCTTGTAGTTGCCCACATCTTCACAAAAACTGTCAGCATCATGACAACCTCAAGAGATAGCTTCAATATCAGACTGCAGCTGCAATTGCAAACATTTTTACTTATGACCACCAGCTAGTATAAACCACTCACTTGGTAGACAAAGCATAATTTTGCTAAATCGTAAATTATAGGTTTGAAGGGAGTTAATTTAACATTATTTATGTTGAATGGCCTTGTCAGAGAGAGAGAGCGCACCAAGCTGGCAGCTGATTATCAAGTGCTTATGTCATTCTACGGTACATTTTGTCAAATGTTAGCTTGTGATTTTTTTTGTTCCTAACCAGTGTTGCATCTCTATGACTTGTCAAATTGATTTGGAAACACTGCTGGGATAAATATCCACCGATGGGCAGAACAGACTGTGAGGGCAGGGGATCCCTTCCAGAGGCTGCAACTGGTTACCCATGAAAGACCCAGATGGAACATTCCTGGCTTCCACAAAAACTTAACTCTTCCCTGACTTTAGTCATGTTTAGAAAACAAATTAAGCTATTAACATGAGTTTTCAGCTGCAACAACAGAGCTGTGAAATTTGGCAATATTAAATGTCAGGTGAGCTATTAATCATAACCTTTGAATGAGCAATGTGCACCCATGTATCCAAAACAAAATGTAAGATAAAGAAGCAGGAGGGTTCTGTTACAAAAGGTGCCAAGAGTCAGCAGGTTTTAAAACCACCTGCTGTAATGTTTGGCTGGAGTAAAAACCTGTATTATTTTGTATGCTCTTTGTTTGCCTTAGTGATTGTTGATTATTCTGCATGCTACATCATTCTGACTGTATGCAGAAAGAAATCCAGCTAATGGAAATGATTGTATGCAGAGAGATGGACTGTCCACATAAACAATATGGTTAGTGTTGTTGTTTCCTCTCAAACATTAGGCTTATTTAGTATTTCCCCCCTTTACTGTCTGCAGTTTTTCCACCGAAGACGTATTTAAAAAACGTCATCCCTCATTTAACCCACCGGGCTTCCAAGCTAGCTAATTAGCTAATGTGCAGCCATGTAGCTTATTAGACGTAATGTACAAAAGACCTCTAGTTTATATGGCATTGTTTGAGCCATATTGACATTTGACAAACCCTATCAAATAGAACTAGCTGTGTCTGGATACAAGTAGTATTTGTGTACTGCTTCCTAATATGTTTCAATGGCACACAACCACCAGTCCATTTTTAAAAACACAATCCTCTCATTCACTTATTATTATAATGACCATGAATATCTGCAGGGTGCAATCATGCTTAGAGTTAGGGATAAACGCATGCTAACAAACAGGCACTTTTTCATTTTGGCGATTTCTGTAAATATATCCCACAGTGAAAAAGAAGAACAAATCTGCATTTTGTTGCAGTTCTACAGTCCTGCACGACTGGTGTAAGAGATTTCTATGCTTCCCTGGCTGCACGACTGTCTCTCCTCATACAAGCCAGCCTAGTTAATACCATCACCATGGAGACAGCTCTTTCGCAACTCCACCGGCTCACATGAGCCCAGGTGCACGATCATTCAAACACACACACACACACACACACACACACACACACACGAATAGCATGCATGATCCAAAACACACAGCCCTTAAATGACAACACGGGAAGCTCTTCTCGTTTTCACAAGTAGGTGACAAGTGTTTAGCCTAGTAAGAGGATGCATGTCTAATAACGTCACATTGCCAGTCACTTCATATATGCATTATAACCATTACATAGCAGTTTTACCTGCATGTATACCATCCACACAGTTAAAAATAAATACATTTGTGTTTAAAAAAAATAACTTCCTTCCTAGCTAAAACAAACGGTTTAATTATTAGCAGTATTTGCAAGGGGACACACACACTGAAGACTTGTCAAGGACATGTCTATCTAACGTGTCTGTTATAAATCAGCTTTAGAAATTAAACATAAAGAAGATCACGAAACCGAGCAGGGCACAAAGCCTCTCACAGATCCCCACTGCAACAACACAGTGGTGGTATTCAAAACAAGATTAAACATTTAGCTAGTCAGGGGAATCGGTGCATAAAAGCTACATCATGATGTGTTTAGCTACATGTTATCCAATCTTATAACGTCAGCGATCATAAAACCTCATCAGGTGAGGCAGCTAACGTCCATGTTGTCACAAGAACGTAGCGATCGACAGATAGCTTTGGTTGTTATGGTAATCATCTCACATCACATTAGCTAGAGATTTAGTGGCTATTATTAAATCACACTGAAGCGACAACTCAAGCGCAGTATTGTATTGTTTAGTCACAACATGCTAACTATTCACTTCCCAACTGAGTAGGTAGCTAGCTAGTAACATTTCACGCAGGCTCTGGCTAATAGCTGAGATAAACACAGCATCATTAACGTTAGCTAGCTGGTTGCAACTCAACAACCGCTTGAGCATGTGTCTCAGGATAAATGTGATGCCTCTTATTATCGCCAAAAACATCCAAGATCACAAATATTCACCCAACAGTACTGTACCTTCACATCATACGTGACCATTTATCACCTAGCTTCACGTGAAGCGTTTAAGGAAATGCTTCCGAGAAACTCTATTAACGTTACATTCCGCTAGCCAGTGTTGAAATCGAGGCAGCTAACGTTAGCTAAGAGTAGCCAGCCAGAAGTACATTAAACTTAGGTCAGCTTTTGATACAATGATCCCTTACCTGGTCTCGAATTTTGAGAACCACCATATTTCTGGGATTTTAAATGTTCTCATGCAGATTCATAAAGTGATATTAGTCTCCTTCCGAATAGCGGTGTCTAATCTTGGTAGCTCTCCTGCTGGTCTACTGGAGGCCTAGCGTGACGCTAGCTTAGCTCTCTTGCTAGCTTCCTAACCTGATGGCATGAAAGCAGAGGAGTAGCGGAAACTCCATAGCATTGCCGCCACCATACTTCGCCTTCCAAAAAGACGCAATCCAATAGGTTTATAGTGCTGTACGTCTTAGTAAGGGAGTTAGTGGTTGGTTGTTGCTAACAGCGTCCTGTGACAGACGCGCTGTGTTGAATATTGCTGTGTTCGCTCGTGTCATAAGTTAATACATGTAAATATTTTTTAACGAACGATTTTATTTACCATGCAATGCAATTCATTCACATTATGGTACATCTACTGCGCTCTTTTAAATAAATGTAACTGGCTATTTGGTCGGCTTCTCAGTAACAGCTTCTTATTATTCTATTTCCACACAGTGACTCAAACAATCGAGAACAACGCTACCATTGGACGCAAAGCAACTCTAGTGGAGCCACTAGGAGTACAGTGTTATATTGACAACATTATTCTCTCAGGAAGAGGAGTTTGAGGTCACGGACTCGCTCTTCTTCAAGAAGGTAGCCTACTCATTCCATGTTGACACAAAAACATGCTACATTATTAATTAGCCCAATGGAAACCAGGCAATCCGTTTTGAAAGTGTGTGCAGATATTACTAGCAGAAGCATCAGCGGTTCCAAATGCCCAAACTGTTATAAACAGCACTTTTCTTCTTCTTTATCATGGTAAAAATGGGAACTGATGGGGTAAGTAATTTGTGTTGCAGCTGAGCCAGTGCATACACAAAATAGTGGTGCTCACAAGCTGTTTGGAGGAAAGTGGTGGAAATGCACTTGAACTTCGACCAGACTATACACAACCATATTCCTGTATGCTGTCTAAACTCTTGGACATATCATATGGGTTTATGCTAGGATAATATAAGACCATAGACTATTTACAGTCAACGTATAAGACAGTATAGTATCCACTGTAACAAAAAGTGAGTTCAGAGAAACCCACAGTTTGATGGTGGGTTTAAGGTTTAAATCCTCACTGTTCAGGTCCTGTAACCTAACACCAAAGTGTGGTGGAATATGGCCCTCTAGTGACTTACCCTTCAACTACAAGCAGGCTTTGAAAGTATGCTAGCTGATGTGCTTCAAACTGAATTAAAGGCTTACAGGAGAAATACAAATAGAATATTTAAACTCTTGGGAACTTAAAGCCCAAGTCTTATTGTTTGTTATTTATGCATATTTAATTGACACAGGGTGAATTTGAGAGCACTATTGACGTGTGTGACTTATAAAACTTTTTGTAATTCCTGTAATAACATTGATAATAATTTGCACAAACTTAAAATAAGTTTGAACAAAAATAGTAGTGTTAGTGATTTCAGATCTAGAGACAAGATTATAAACTAATTTTTCTGACAGAAATTTAAGGAAAAGAAGTGTATGCACTAATCATCCTGGAAAAAAGGGTGTTTGTTGAATCACTCATGGAATGTTACAGCCACAACAGCTGATGATGTAGGACAGTAATTTCCCCTGTATGGTGAAAATACCACAGACTAGACTGGGAGGGATGACATTATATGGACGTGTGCCAAAAGGCTTGGACACAAAACTGTCTGTTTATGGTGCACTCAGTGACTTAGTGGTTCTGTCACAGACAGTACATTGACATTCAAAAGTTCACAGTGCAGTAAATCATGACTAGAAAATCTGCTGCTATATATATGTGGCAGCTACTGTACAGTCAGATCATATTGTGGCACATTATTTGATTTTAGCAGTATAGCTATTCAGCTTCAACAGTTCAGTATAGAAATAAAACATGAAAAAATGTGAACGTAGCATACTGATAACATGTAACCGCTACAGTATTAAAACACTAAGAGCAGTGACACTTGAGCAGATTCTCTTTCTGTTGAAACCACTTAAATGATAAATGACAATACATGTGTATTTCACTTCCTTACAAAAACATGTTAGAAAATAGCAACTTCTGTAACTTATTCAATATGTCTCAAGCCTTCAGGCAGGACACAGAGTTTATTCCCTGTGGTTACTCTCCACCATTGATTACTCTCTGCCCTTTGTTT
This sequence comes from Sander lucioperca, assembly GCF_008315115.2. Lineage (NCBI taxonomy): Eukaryota > Metazoa > Chordata > Actinopteri > Perciformes > Percidae > Sander > Sander lucioperca. Next base: position 28,326,019 of record NC_050182.1, read on the forward strand.
CTTAATGGCATCTTTGCCATTAAGAAAATAAATAAGTAAAAAAGCAGTATGGCAAAGTAGTACAGTTTTGTGAATGAGGGAGGTATTGGGGGTCTTGTGAAAGAATGTGGGTTATGCTCACCAGGCAACTTTCCAGGGTAGTCTCACATTTCAAGGCACTGGATACAAAAAGAGGGGAGAGGGAAAGGGTTGCGGCAGCTATGTTGATGATTTTGGGTGTAGGTCGGTCGCCTTTGCTGGGGGTAATCCTTCTGGATCTGTCCCTAAGCCCCGCAAAGGCCACAGTAACCAAAGCAGGAATAATTCCTGACTGGGGCGGCTGAGGTGGAGAGGGGTTCCCACAAATTAAATTAGGAACAGGAGAAACAGCAGGCAAATGAGTGCATAAATGGATAAAACAGATGAATACTCACATACCTCCCCAATCTGCACTCCTCTTAAAAATTGCACCCTGACCCACACTTCTTGTTTACAGGACCCTGTGCGTGTGTGTGTGTGTGTGTGTGTGTGTGTGTGTGTGTGTGTGTGTGTGTGTGTGTGAGAGAGAGAGAGAATACAGAGACAGAAAGCATTTTAATTCTTTGCTCGACAAAAAATCCAAACATTTTCAGGTCCCCCCACCAAAACAGAACAATGTAGTAACAATAATACAAATGATACAAAATTACCAGACAGTTAACCAAATTCTTAGCTGGCACTCTTGCTGAGAAATAACATGGTCCTTAGTGTCCAGGTGCCAGCTGTGGGGTCTTGCACTGCAATGAGACAGCCAGAGTGATATGCATGCAGGATCATGCCTCAGATTCACTGATGCTGGGCCGTGCCCCTGTCTGTCCAGCCGTCAGGATGAGGGATAGCAAACAGCTGGACAGTCGGTGTCCTGGGATGAAAGTGGTGTCACCCACTGGGTCATTCTCAGCTGCTGTAGGACAGTGGCAAGATGGGAGGAGACAGGATTTCAGCTCACAGCTTCCCACCACTGTTGCTGGAGTGCTGATGTGCTGATGTAGAATCAGAGACCACATAATCAGCAGATAAACCAAAAGCCTTGTCATGTATTGTCTTCTAAAAGTCTAAAGGGAGGGTGAGCAACAGAGTTTCATGAAGCATTACAATTGATGGTTAACATGGCCAAAATGGATGAAGATGTATCAAAACATCCAAACACATAAAGTGAAGTGGAAAACAGGTGGACAGAGATGAGATTAGGTACTTTGTTCTTCTGCTAAAGGGAAGACATTTGTCCTCCAGACCAAACAGTAAACTGAGAGGCAATGCTTTGAAGTGACAAATAAAAATGTGAGACCGTGGACAGCTGTAGATTTATGACGATGACAAATCTGCACATAATTTGTGCTAATCACACAGGCCTTGCTCCTGGTTGAGATAAAAGCATCTCCCTGTTTTACCAAATTTCCTGCCAGTGGGCAGTTATGTACCAAGAAGAGAGGGAAAGTGCTTAGTTGGTAGGTTCACAGCCTATTGTTCCTTCTTAGCTTTAAAATGGACCGAGTGCAATGACAGATTCTTTGATAACTTGCATTACAAACCTTGTCTGAGCACCAAATCACTGGACATATAAGAATAGATTTATTAATACAGCTATATTCATAGATGAATGTTGTTGCACAGCAGCAACTGATGTGACATGGTCAAATACTTTGCCCCAGGCAAAGTCTCATTGAAGTCCAAGCTGATGACAATGACAATATGAATATGACCAGTAGATGGCGCTCTTTCCATTTAAAAAATCTTTTTGTGCTCTTGTGGACGCTACAGGTGCTATTTTAGGAGGTTCACATAGACTGTAAATATTATAGAGGTGCATCACTGCAAACGGTACTACTCTGTAGATGCAGCTGTCGTATATCCACATGCTATGCAGTAACAAGCAAATAATAGTCTCTGTACAAGCAGTGAGCTACTCGAGTGTCTCATATCCCCATAATTCCTGGTGATCGTGGTATAGGCTATTATAATGTAATGAAGAACTTAACAGTAAAATAATAAAAAGTAAATCATGCTGTTAGGATAGAGTAAAATGCACGCACTCATTATTCACATGCAAGCCATTTTTATCTGAGCTTTTTAGAAGTTTACACAATAGGATATAGCACTAGTGAAAATGATCACCAGATTAGTCTGCTAAATTCTTTTTCACACCGGGAGATGATTAATGAACTTGCAGGAGACAGGTGCACCTGAGTACAGACCCCTCGTCTCTCCATCACAGACGTTATCATCAGTGTTGAATCTGCCACGTTACCTTGGCTAGGATTTTATATCGTCTCCTCTCTTTAACCACGTTAGACTATTTATAGCTCTGTCGTCATATCGCATCCCGCATGTTCTCCAATCTTAACAATACACGTCAAATCCTCAACCCTGTCCTCAAGGTAGATAAATAACGTTTCTACTTACTGTATGTTTAAGTCTAATCTGAGTTTAACAAATTCGACGTGATATGTATGCAAATACATTGTGTTTCAAAAATATGCAGTGGGTAATGGTGTTTAAGCTAAGAATGAGTGTCTAGCTAACGTTAGTGTTTTAACGTTAAGTTATGAGTTATTTGAAGCTATATTACCGCTAAATTGTGTTTATAAAATGACAGTTAGCCTACAGCCTAAGCAGTGAAAGCAAATAGTTAATCTATATGTTCTTAGCTAGAAAACAGTTTGCTAACACTTAACGTAGGTCGGCGCATTAATATTTGAATTAACGACGTTACCGATTGGTTCTGCGGTCACAGGTGGTTGTTTTGTAAACGATTTCTATTGTGAGTCCGCCAATAAAAGTGGACCGGGAACTGTCTGTCTTATAACAAAGCCCGTCTACCTTATTAGAAATTATTTGCTGATAACCTAACACGCTGCGACATTCTCCACTCAACCACAGAAATGGAAGCGTTTTTTGCTAAACTACTGACTGACGGACCATGATCATCGTTGCTTTTATTATTATAGTCATCTATAAGACTTTCTTACGAATGTATATGATCGCATCAAACGTGGTTGACGTGTGAAAGTCCTCATTTAAAAAAAAACTCGTTAATCACTCCTTGTCATGACTTGATTTCACTAATATTTTTAATATAGCTATTACATAAGTTAGGCTATTACACTAAATAGGAAATAACAATCAATTGGGATTGTGAGCAGGTTGATACATTTGAACAACTATGAGTCCACTAATTATGACCATAAATCTACTCAATAAGCACACTTCCATCCTTATACAATTCTCAGAGGTGCTTTATATTACAGTATATCCAGTGGTAGAAGTATTCAGATCATTTAGCATTCATATTGTAAGTACTCCTGCAAGCAAAAGTCCTGCATTCAAAAGTTTAATCAAGTAAAAGTACAGTTAATTAAGTGACAAAATGTACTTCAAGTATCAGAAGTAAATATTGTCATAATGCAAAATGACTACTTGTGTACTATTATTATTATTATTATTATTATTATTAGTAGTAGTAGTAGTAGTAGTAGTATGATATTAGATCATTATTATGATGCATGACATGTAGGCAGTACCTTATTGTTTTAATTGGTCAATGTGGAGCTAATTGTAATTGCTTTATACCTTGTTGGGTAGTTTAATCTCTTTGTACATACTTTTGCTTTTTTCAGTATATTGTTTTTCTATTTTAATATACTTGCACTATACACAGTCTATGGAGAGAAGCACTTAACAGCAGCACACTGTACTGTGTACATTTATGTATGTAACAAATACATTGTTGAATCAACAGCTACTGAAGCTACAAAAGAACCAGAACTGCAAGCTGATGAAGACATGAACATGCCTGGGTAAAGTCAAAAGTAAGGAGCTTATTCATTTCTTAAGCATCTTTTTAGATGCCAGTAATTACAGGTAATTGACAGTGTAGCTGTTGTAATGAAGTTGATATTATAAAGTTAGTTTGGTTCTCAGTTGTTTTGCTGGACACAGTGTCACTCCAATAAAAACCTTTAGCAGATGTGTTACATTTGAAATGGCTCCTGTATAATGGCTTTGGTCACTATGGGTCTTTCCACAGATGTCATATGGTGACAGCATTTCAATCTTCGCTGAGCCAGGTAATAGGAAAACACACGAACCACAGACGCTCCAGTGTACACATGACATTTTCACTTAGACAGCAACACAAGAAAAACACTGCTCATTCTTGACTTTCAAGAAAGCCTTTCAAAGCCACTCCAAATGGCCCTTCAGCTGTCTTTCCATGTCAGAATATTTATAATATTTTTACATTGGACTTTTTCTTGGCAGGTTAATGCTCACAGATGTCTGCACTGCTCAGATGGCTTGAGGGGGCAGGTACCATCTGAGCTGTGTCAGGGAGAGAAAGTCATTTTAACAGCACCTTACACTTAGCTTAACACATAATTTCATAGTACCAATGAATGTGTTAATGAGACAAAATGTTTTCGATAGAACAAATCTTGGACGGCATCTGTGAATTATTCACTGGACCTGATAAGTTGGCATGTTTAGCTATACAATTGGCAAACAGTATTCACAGAAGCAGCATGTTGTATGTGACATTCCTGCTGTGTAATGCACGTTATAGTGGATTATTATTGGCCTAAAGTTGGCATCTGGCAGATTTGTCCCTGTAAAATATTCTATAGACTCCGCAGAATAATCAGTCAGCTACTAGCAGAGATGACATAAGAAGTGAGAGGGAGCTTGTGTTTTAAAGTGGAGAGAATACAATGCCTTTTGTTTTTTTTCCTCACAACTAAAGTGATGGAAGCGATGAATTATGGTTTGTCACTGTGGATTTATTTCCTGAGTTTGTGTGCCATCCTTGACTGACCGTGACAGTGTAAAGGCAGCCTTAATGTCATGCAGCAGAAATTGCAGTTAACAATTAAGAGAAAGAATGCTGTCTTGTTTTGTGCCGGCTGACGTAAAGTATGACATAACAGAATGATTAATGTCTTCTGCCTCAAATGGGCACAAAGGAATTGTAGGAAAAACACAATTGTAAGCCTGTGTGTATACATGTGTGTGGGTGTGTACAGTGCAAGGGTTTCTGTGTACAGGTGTGCCAGTGTAACAAAATGTAAAACATACATAGATAATGACAGTCTTATGGTAGAATAGCAACTGCATTAGGATTAGTTGCTTTGCGAAAGAGCCATGTAGTATTAGTAGTATACTGCTTTTCTAGCAACAGTAATATAAAGCCAGAGTCTTATGGTTTAGTATTTTTACTTCTCATGTATTGGCGTAAATGAAGTAGGGTGGTATGTTCTCATTAAGAAACCAACATGTCTTCCCAAAATAAAACCGAGTTCAATTCCATTTGACGTTTATGACAGAAAATGTCATAACACATTAATAGTGCATAATGAATCTTACACTGACAGGTTGGTTTTAAGACGGAGGCCTTCTATGTTTATTTGTTTATAACACTTTGAAAGGACAGAATAGCAGAGTTGCATAGCATTAGACTCAGAATATATCAATCAACTAACTTAATAATCGAGTTATTATGAGTTTTAGGTGACCGGGTTATAGCTGTTATAAGTAATGTATTAAGCAGAGGATTTATTCCTTTCCAGTGCAATAATTATTATGAAGAGGTTGTGTATGTTGTACCAACTAGAACTTTACAGCTCACAGTGAATGCATGTTTTTTCATGCCGTGACTTTTTTAGAACAGATCGTCTGATTTTTCTTTATAATTTAATGAGTTTGTGGAGCTCAAGATACTGTAAAACATTATGGGACATTTATAAGAATTCAAAAACTCATAATGGACTACGTATGATGACATACTGTGTCTAAACAAAGCAATTACAGGTAAATATATGATGTACAAAAGACTCATAACACCAAACACATAATGTTGTATAGCCTATTGTGTTAGTTTCTGATACAGTTAGGATATCTAGCCTAATTGTAATGTTCTCATGTTGCATACAGAAGGGCAATGAGCATGGAGCCTTGCAAAGTACTGAGTTTTAGGTATTAGGCTATGTCTTTGCGATGCCATTATAGGTAAAAATCTGTACGTTAGCTCTTGCAATTCTGTCATTATCCACATATTTCTTGGGAGGGGGCAATTTGTGTAATTCTGTATGATCCAAAAGACATAAAAACAGCTTTGATAATTAGTACCCAGCATCTGGTGCCAGTCTACATTATGTGTTCTTTAGCTGGATTTCTCACATGGAAATAAGCTCACATTCTATCCATCATTTCACTTGAAAAATGACGATGAATAATAATTATTTAAATTCACCTTTGGTTGCAATCACAGAAATACTTCCAAAATTCTTAAAAACACACATTAAGAAGTGAGATTTGTTTCTTAAACATACACCTCTTATGATATGTTTATTTGTGTGGTCCAGGATCTATTATTGGCTCTGGCTGTAAGTGTTTTCTGTTCCATAACAAGTTGAATCCCCAACATGGCATTAGGTTACCAGGCAACAGTGTACACTCCGCTGCTTGGTTATAATTTTCTTTGTATAGTTATGATGCTTAATAGTAAGTGACTACATGGCAGTCTGCCAAAATTAACCACTGTTAGCAGAACCCGAGAGCCTGATGTATGTCAGGAGGCGTAGAGGCAAGCAGTCTATATTTGGCTGTTATGTTCTCTTCAAAGAGACGAATTTTAGGTCTGGACTTGACATTTCTCTTAGACTGGAAAAAAATGGGTTTGGGTCTATGGTATGGGTCAGTGAGTTTTTGCAGGAGGAGGGGTGTTGTTGATTCCCAGAGGAAGGTGCTGGTCTCTGTTCTGCGGTGGCTCATTGTTATGTTCTTATCATCTGTACAATACAGGAAGCTTTAATGACAGCAATAGCAATTATATGTGTTGAAATACAACACTGTCTTTATTACAGAAAAGGCTTTCAGGACACAGATTACTATTACTTTAACTATTACTGTAATCCACACAAGATGCCCATAAAACTGAACAAATTGTCACCGCCGGGTTAAAACTTTGTACATTTTCTAAAAACTCAACATATCATATGTTTTTCCTCTGCTTTGAGAAAATGCTCTGACCTCGTCAAAACCTTAACCCTTGTAAAACTTTGTATTTTCAAGTAAAAGAGGTGACATGTTGGAGATACTAGGTTAAGACAAGGACGTGGATTGTACTATAGCAGCTTGGTGTCAGTCTGTGAACATCCCAGCCAGGAGATGAGAGCCTGGTGGATCTAGCAGGGGCACAACATATTCACATGTGATGTTAGAAATCAGTCAGCTAAGATCAGTTTATCTGCCTAGAAATCATCGCTGAGCAGCTACGGACCTACTTCATGATGCTGTTTCTTATTCCACTTGAAGCCTCTAAACTCACTGATCATTTGCATTATTAGCAAACATCTTAGCATTTGTTTCCACTGCAATATAAGTAATATAACTTTATACTTTTAGTTCTGTTTTAGAATAGTCTCTTCAATGTGTGTTGTATGTGTTTTGAGGTTAGACAGAAGCAAGCACAGGGCAGTCCTGGTCTTTATCTCAGTGTGTTGTCATGAAAAAGAGATGGAGAGTCATGTTCACACCTGTGTGGCTGTACATGTAGCAGACATTGTGCAGACCATCTGAATGTAGCCCAGGTGCCACAAAACTATTCTGACTTGAATATGTTTTTGGCGGGGAGGGGGAAATCTGGCTCCTGTTGCAGCTGAGACGCAGAGCTTGGTGGGTTCAGCCTGATGTTTCAGTGTTGTTCATCCAGCCTCACTGTAAACCCCTGGGCTTTCTGGGGGGGACCTACCTCCATTTGTTTTCACTTCCTGCCCAAATGGAGTTGGAGAGATGAATCACTCATGTCTTTGAGAGGCCTCTTGTATGGATGAAAAATGGGAAGATTTAAGACTCCCGCTTTGAGTATTCAGGACAGATTAATAGGCTTTTTATTTCATTCTTTAGTTTAGATTTTTCATAAAGGCGTGCTATTGTTCGCTGTTTATTTTCACCTTAAATATGTTTATCTACTTGTCTGCTTATCTGTGTGTCAGTGTGCCCATTGACAGGTCGCTATGGAGAGTGCCCCTGCCCTAACTCGATCCTGGTCTGTCAAATCTGCATGGTGAAATCAGTGAAGGTGATAAACCAGCTGTGCTTCAGAGTTCTTGGTATGCCTAGCCTGACAGGCAGATTGTCACTTAACTGTCACAGGGTGGGGCTGTTTTCCTTGATGGCAGAAACAGACAAACTTCAGACGTCAGGGGCCCATTAGTTGTCACTCCATGCCATCCCATCACCTCTGGGGCCCTGATTGCGATGCCATGCATCATGCTAAACATCTCTTTGTTGTTACCTTTCATCTGTGGGTACCTGCCACCTCTCTCAGCCCATCCTGTGAGTTATGGGACTGCAAGAGGTCATGGCCGCAACCCCTCCCCACTTGGCGTGAAATGTGCAGAACAAACGGATCCAGGAATTACACAGAGATTGGACACACTGACTGGATATCTAAGAGCAGAGCCCTCGTAAAGGTCTCTGTGGCCAGATAGGTGTGAAAGGGTTACCAGCCCATCTGTTACCAAAACAGAAGAGCATTCTTTAAATTCTCCCTTTTAGCTTTGAGTGGCATTATCTCAGCCAAGCTGCTGACAAAATGTAAGGTTTCCAAAAAGCGAGGCTACTATTTAGACTGGAAATTGATAGTAAGGAAGGAAGGAAGTTTTACTCATGAATAACATCAATGAATGGAATCTTTTATCAGTGAGCAGACCAAAATAAGAATGAAGATGCTAAGGATTCTTTCTCTCATTTATGAGGTCTATTTTGCTCTTTTAAAGGTACGAATCTCTATACTTTGTAGTTGAAAAGGAAACATCCATGTTCTGAACTTCATTTCATCTTTTCACACACAGCTCTGAGGAGATCACACAGTTGAAACCGCTTTTGTTTTTGTGCTGGTAATTTCAACATGGTTTATAAAAGAGACGGCCAAAGCTTGTTAGGCCCTGTGTTATTGAAGGGGCTTGGTTGAAAAGTCAGTTTGGTTACTGGATCCGAGATGAAAGGCAGAGGTCATGAACGCTGCAGCCACACCCAAGCACAGCATGGTGGCATTGCTATGTGGAATTGTATGCATGTGTGTGTTCGTTTGGCTGTGTATTTGTTTGCAAAGGGAGTGTTTTGATTTGTACTTCTACATTATCTGTGCTCCTTGAAACTCTGTGCTGTCCAGTTGCTTTAGCAAATTGTTTGCTGTGTGTCACAAGGAAGGCAACTGTAAGATGCCATAACAGCATGATCGCAATTACATAAACCTCTCCAACTGTGTCAAAAAAACCTCTCCAGGAGTACACATCCCATTTCCTTGAAACACACCTGATACTGTATAAAGCAGGGACTTTTTGAAATTACAAACAAAACACTACAGTCCAACTATAAATCTCAAGAAACTGAATACTGAATTGTGAGTATGTATTGCCTTCTTGGTCCTAGGAGTGTGCTATGGAAAATTCAATGTAATATCTCTAGTATTTCTAGCCATTCTTGGTTTCTTCATTTCTTGTTCCTGTTTTAATCAACCTGCAGGGTGCAGTGTTGCTGAAGGATTTACCGGGCATTTTACCCCGCATGGACAGTGTACCACAATTACAAGTCCTGCTGCCTTAGTTACTTCTACGCTTTCCAGTCTCAATCAAGCGGATGAAACTCACAAATAGGAGAATTGATTGTTGATCAATAAGGAATTTGTAATATCTTCATTATAACAAACCCATGCAATGACACAAACCACAATACAACATAATTGTGTCAGTGTGATATAAAAGTGATTTGACAAATAGTGGAAAAACAGACTGAATACTTATACCACACAAGAAATGCATCAGTGATTAAAGCAACTGAAGCACTATTATTGTTTTCCCACCAAACAAATGACAGGACCACTAAACCATGCCTTTGCCTCTCAGGGGAGAAAGGAAATGGGGAGCTGTTTGAGTTTTTTAGGCACTCATAGGAATTGCAAAACTAGAACATTGTCTTTAACATATACTTGGGAGTTTGTAACATAAGCCAGCCACTGCACAAGGATATGATAGCTCATCAGGGTGAATTTGTAACTATGGTGGAAAAATGTATATGTTGCTGTAATAAAATCCAGAAACTCAAGGTCACTCTAGCAAAGCATTTAAAAATACATCTGGAGCCCCTCCAGCTTTATGCATATGGAGCAGCCCAGACATTAACATTGTAACAGAGGTGGCGGGTGCACTGTGGGACATTTCCCGGTATGCATAGCAATAACTTAATAATCAGAGGAAGAGCTATTTGTCTGAGGTATTGTTGCGTCCCAGACCTTTGAGGGACCACAGGAGGCGAGGACTGTGACTGTGCTGTGGTCAAGTAAAGAAGTGGTGGCGTAGGTGGAAGTGGCTTGGACAATAAGCGTCAGCCCACCCTTCCCATAGTAAACTTGATTTCCTGTTGCACTTTTTTTTAGATGGACATTTAAAATCTATGAATGGAGTTTTTCTTGAGACTTTAAAGGTCATTGACATCTCCAGAATAGCCATCAAGAAGTAAGCATAAATTATTATTAAACAACTACAGTTTTCATTTTGTTATGTTGTTGGGCTATTAACATACTGTGCCTAACATATTCAGGTCACGAAAGTGAGATGTGTCCCTTTAAAAGAAAATGTGGAACTTTGAAGTGAAAACTGCTTGAACTTTTTCTGTGACTGAAATAACATTGCTGGTATTTTGCCAAAGGACAAACAAGCCTGATTAAGTGTGTTTTTTTGGTAATACCAAAAATATGTATTTTGTTATTTTATTAAGATAATAGCTCTAAGGCACTTGGGAGGGATGATGCTATGATTATCCACTCATAAATGGGCTCTACCAGCAGGATATGGATTGGAAGGATGCCTCTGAACAGAGAACCTTTGTTTTTATTAATCCCTCAGGGATTTTCTAAGGTCAGCTAAACTTGGCTGGATTCCATCAAAGTCACATGTGTCTGTTTGGGCGAGTGTGTTTGTATGACACAGATGAGGCATTTGACTCCTGCAGGCATTTTAATGATGCAGGTCTAAGAGGCACTGATGTAATGATTCTGCAGCATTTTTCTCTGAATCCTGCGTCATGTTCATTGGTTAATAGCGTGCTAAAATGCCAGCGGACATTAAGAATGATCTGTCAAAGGCTCTAATCAATGCTAAGCCTTTTGGTGTTAGAATATCGTTAGAGGATCAATAGTTGTGTGTTGCTTTGAGAGAAGGTGCTGGCCAAGGTGGACGAAGTGGAACATAAAGTGGGCTTGTCGTGATTGAATGTAGGATGGAAGTTGTACAACAACAACATGGTCAATTTGATACAAACAGTGGATCAATGGTTTCCAGCAGAGATGAGCACACTGATCAGTAAAAATACTGAGAGCTGCCCTCTGTTTCCAGTGTGCCTTTGTGCTCCATATCTATTTTTAGAAAGCCTATGGCAGCAGATGAAGGCAGGGCATCGGGCATCTATTCAAAGTTAGAAAGTAAACTGACCTCAAGGTCAGTGCACAATAAGTGGATGCTTTAAAATGGTGTTTTTGCCTTTTTTATGGTTCAGTCTATCGCTCACATCTCAGATAGAAGGTTCACAGCAGATGAATGAACACACTTTTCTGAAATGCTTTTTTTACGTTTAAGGATTTATGTTATTTCATCTGTCTCTTTGAATAGCACCATCTCTGTCTTTTTTATGTCCGGTCTCTCTCTCTCTCAAGAGAAATGCATAAAGCTGCATGGGCTCTATCTAACTGTGGTATTAGCTGCATTACAAAACTTTGTTGGCAATGTTTCAAGATTAAATGCCAAACATGACTGCCTTTAAATGCTTTTTGATGTTATTTGATCCAACCTGTTAAGTGCATTCTATATCACCATGAAAGTCCAACAGGAAATACCACAGGACGCCAGGCAGAGTAACCCAATAAAAACAAGAGCACCCAAATCATTAGTGGGGAAACACGCTCACATAACACATCCAGATGTACAGGCTAATTGGATTTTGCCATCAAATCAACAGTTGTAGTGCCTTTGTGCTTTTATGAGACTGACCGCAAGGTAAAGGGAAAATGGGCCGTTTGAAGTGACAAAACTTTACCCATGGCTTTTAGCAGTTAGAATGGCTGGGCTTGGTTGCCAATAGAGCATGCTATACTCTGCATGCAGAGACTGGGGCAGGATTGTGCCATGGCCTCACTCCCTAAATTGATGTAGGAACTCTTTCACAGTTAGCAGTGACTCATCAGAGCTGATGTCAGTAAGATGGCGGGCAGGTAATTTTCCTTCTGTACCATGGCTGCCCCTGGAGCTGTGGGGTGTCCTCTAGAGAGAAGAAACTCAGGGGGGCAGCATGGTTACGTCAGAAGTTGCTGTTAGTATGCAGCCCCTCTCTTGGGAGGAACATCCCCTCTGACTGGAGAACTCAGCAACTGACAATGATTACATCCGCTACAGTCCTCCCAGGTTGGCATGATGAAACTCTGCATCCACACAGGCAGGAAGACAAGCAATAGGTAGGAAGTCAGAGAGGTGGATTAAACAAATTTGATGAAAACAGATTCTAATAAACATGTATTTGTTAAGATCGTGTAAGAGGGCTACGAGAGTCCCTCGAGTTTATTCTTTTTTTATGTATTTTTATATTTTTTTTACAATAGGCAATCCCCCTCTGAGATACATGGGAGCTTTGAAGTTCAGAGAACACGGTACAACAAAACATGGCTGACTCATTCCCTCCCACACATAGATCATCTGCTATTAAGGGGAACAAAACATTTTCTAGCCGGATCAAATTAGTTATAAGGGCCAGTGTTTGTCCTCATATCTGTTGCAACACCTAAGTTCAGCTCCCTTCCTCCTCCAGTCTGCCTCCCTGCTGGGTTTCATCATGCGCAGTGTGTCACAAGGCAGCAGTGCTATGGTGATTAAGCCACAGAACTTGGGAGATGATTTGGAACTGGTACAGTAATTGTGGTAATGTGAGTAGGCTTATTTTGTAGAAAAAAACAAGTCCCCAGGTTATGACTACAGTTTCTCAAAATAGAATGGAAAGAGCTGAGGTACCATGGCAGGAAGTATCTCTTTGTTGTATTTCTTGTCCCAGTAGATAATGTATATTGGCTCAGTTGGAGTAAATAACATAATGAGGATGTGTGTATGGTTGTACGTGTATGTGTGTGTTTACTGACATCTCTTGCTCTTTAAAATAGGCTATAATGGCCTTTCATTTAAATTTGGAAAGTGCTCGTGGCACTTCACTGGTCTGGCCCACTTGTTCCCTCATCTCTAATATTCCCCCACTCCATGTCAGTGCTCTGATATCAAAACATACACACATGCGTGCACGGAGACAGACACTCACACTCACACACACACACACACACACACACACACACACACACACACACACACACACACACACACACACACACACACAGTTTGCATTTGATATGAGGGAGGTGACAGACAGTCGAGCCCATGCCCCGGAGAGCAAAGCGGAGTGGCTCTCCAGCAGGGATGCTGACGTTCACACTTAAATGCTTTAATAGGACTAAAGTAGACAAAGGCCACCAGTGACGCAGTAGGAGCTATAATGGGCTTGCCACATTGCAGGTTTACTGGACCCTGCCTATTAGACAGAGCTATTTTCAGTCCCACAATCCCTCATTAGCCTCAGGAAGCTAGGTATACAGTAAATAAAAAGTGTAGGTTAATCTCTGCTAACGTTTCCTAGTGAATGTCTCTGGGTTTTTTAAGGAGCAGTAGGTCAGGTTGACCGAGGTTTTTTAAACTGATTATGGGAACTTTTTACAAGTGCAGAGAAATGAGTTTGATTTCTTATACTTTGTAAGACAAAATAAAGCATGAATGATCAGGATTTAACATCAGAAAGACTGAGTTTGCAGCCTGTAGTATTTTTCACAGTAAATCACAGTAGCAGGAACATTGCAAAATATGCTTTGACCTTTTAATTTCAGGACTTGGAAAAAAATCACATTGTCATGTCATAAAAATAGTGATTCCATTGCCATAATCATTATCATTCATGTGACAGACTTACTTCCTCTTTTGATCAATTATCCCTTAGCCTATGTTAAGGTCAGCCTCCAGGGTTAGAGCTTGCCTGCTCTGACAGATACTGTGACAGATGGAACTCTGGGTCTTTAGCTATCATTACCTTGGACTTGAAAGCGTGTTATCTCTCACACCATCTTATCCAACTTGACTGCCAAAACTAATTCACGACTTTAAGGAGTTTGCTAAATCTGTTGTCACTGAGGGGAGATTGGAGTAAACATTTCTTGATAGATTTGCCACAATGTTTCATGACTGTGTGTGAATACCATTCTTTCAGCTATTTTTCATTTAGATGATTAATTTAGGTTTTGAGATTAGAGAGAAGAAGCAATGAATTAAAACACATGTATGATTCCTCTTATTATTTCTGTTTATGAATAATCAAGTAGCACAATATCATACATTAGCTTAAGAGTTGTTTTATGTCTGGGGGTGAGCCTGCAAGCTGTGCATTTCCTTCTTGGCTTTTTGGTTGTGCTGTGATAAAAGGATCGAGGGGTTAAATGTTTGTCCAGCTGAAACAACACAGTAAAACTCCTTCTCTGTGTCTCTGTAGCCCAGTCGTCAGAGCCCAGGACCTAAAAATAGCCGTGCTGGCTCCACGCCCCTGGCTGGGGGACAGGTCAAATTATGAAGGAAGATGAAAATTTTAAAGGCACAGGCTGCTTGGCCACAAACCCAGCCCTGCATCAGTGTCAGATAGAACATTTGACTTGACTTTTATGGGCTGGAGTCAAATCATATTAACTACAGATCTTGGCGAGTTTGGGATGTAATATTAAATGAAGAAATCATACTGTATAACTACATGGTGCTCACAATTCAGTATTCAGGTTCTTGAGATTTATATTTGGAATGTAGTGTTTTGTTTGTAATTTCAAAAAAATCCCTGCTTTATACAGTATCAAGTGTGTTTCAAGGAAATGGGATGTGTACTCCTGGAGAGTTTGTTTTGACACAGTTTGAGAGGTTTATGTAATTGCGATCATGCTGTTATGGCATCTTACAGTTGGCTTCCTTGGCTAGCTGAAAGCATGCTTCCTGAGCAGCAACACTGCCCTGGATACACACTGAACCCCACACATACACTTAGCTAATGCAGCGAGGTTACACTCTGAGTCTTAAATGAACACAGTGTTCATTTGGTGTCTGGCTTGACTCAACATATCTTGTTTGTTTTTTGTCACACATGTAGATTTTTACCGAAATGCTATTGCATTTGTGTTTGTTGAAATATAACATCCTAATTCTTTGTACTATTTGTCAATACACTATTTTTTATGTTTTGAGAATTATATAAAAGACAAACAGCCGTTTTACAAAACCTTTGTCATAACATATACTCCACAGAGGTGAACTCTACATGTGCCTCTTTAAGTATGTCAAGGCAGAAATGGATCATTCAGGCACCCATGTACCTGAGAGAACAAAATGAAGACATAAATAGAGTGAGTGAGAGAGACTGGTTCAACAAATCATAAAAGAGAGAGAAAGGAATCAAGCCTCCATCTGCAGAGAGAGAGTCAGGAGACATGCCTTCTGGCAGTAGCAGAAGAAGACAGCTGTGTTTGGTGTGGTATTTTTAAACGCATCAATGCTGCTCCAATCCCCACGCCTCGCCTGACCTATTTTTAGCCAGGGCTGGCCATTGTTCTATTTCTGTCACCTGTGGGCCACGCAGTTGTTGATTCACATGCAAATGAATCTTGCTCCCTCCCTGGCTTGCATTACTGCCTCAGCGAGGTGCTCAGTGCACACTACACAGTACACGGCTTTCCTAGCAACTCAGCTTTACATTTTTCTCTGCTCAGACACTTTGCTGAGGAGAGGAAAAGCCACAGACTGGAGAGGAATAGGGAAAGAGGCAGATCAGAAGAAAAAAATGCTGTACTTGGCCATCTTCTCTTAAAACTGTTAGTGTTTGGAGTGGACACAGATTGAAGCAGGCACCGGGAGAGTGGCAGCCCTGCAGAGAGAGTGTGCAGTTTGTGTTATTGCTCTACAGTGAGAGTGGTTTATCAGAGGAGGAGGCAGAGGAAGGAAGAGAGTTGCCTGTTGTCGTGGTCTCTCCCCTGAGTGGCTGAGGGGTGGCTCTTGGTGACAGGAAACGCAAGGCTTGCAATGAGACCTGAGCGCTGAGTGGAGTATGCTGCAGACGATTTACGAGGGCGAGTCAAGTTTCTCCACAACAGAAGGGCGCGTTGGACACCAGCAGTTTCCCAACCAGAGCAAGATGCACAACGTGAACAACTCAGGTGATCACACAGCCCGGCGTTTCTTCTCCTTTTGAGGAATCTCAGTTTTTAGTATTCTTTTTTTCCCCTCTTTGCATTCCAATCTCTGCCTTTCCTCTATCTCTGAAGCTCTTCCTACTTATTTGCTATTTTACATCGTCCGTACTTCTCTCAGACACATTCTCTCTCTCTCTCTCTCTCTCTCTCTCTCTCTCTCTCTCTCCCTCTCTCACATATACTCTCAACTCTTTGCGCTCAGCTGGTCTCTTATTCTGTGTGAAAAGAAAACTCAAAGCTTCTCAGCACAGAAACGTGGTAGGATCAGACACTTCTTCCTGAATCAAGGTATTTGCACTTGTGATGGTAAACGCTGCTTTATATTTCTCTTTCTCAGTGCGATTGTTACCTTAATCTGTGTTAAAAGATGTCTTGTAAAGAGTTAAAAAGTGCTGTTTATCTTAATATATTTAACAAGCATAGAGTGTTGTTTTTCTACTAAAATGAGGATTTCCATGCTCTAGTTGCCTGAAACGAGTCTCTGTGGACATGAAAGAGATGTTGTGTTTTGCGAGCTTCCATGTTAGCATGCACTTTTCAGGGAACAGGAAAAACTGTGACAGAAATACTGAAGGGACAACTGAAAGGTTTCTCTCAGGACATTTACCACAGGCATTGACTGTTCTATTTTTGACCTGAGAATTGATTTGAAGAGGACATGGCTGACATCAGTATGAGTAACATCTTTTCACTGACTCAAGATGAGTCACACCTTTTCCAGCATGTAGCTATTGACAAAATGTGAAAAATTGTCATTGGAAATTACTTCAGAGTTTAAGCATTGTGCTCTTTGAAAACATTGTCATGTGGGTTCCTGAGAAGCATGTGTAATGAGAAAGTGTGGATTGAGTCATGTGAGTGCTGCAGCACGAGGGGACAACATGATGTGGAGTAGTTCTAACTAATTGTTAAATTTGCATTTAGATATTTTACCATTACTGTTCTATATATATATATATACTCACTATTTTTGTTGTAAAAGATAAGTCAAAAACTCAAACATAAAAAACCAAGTCTGACTTCAGGCAAGCAAAATAGGTGGCTGAAAAACATCCAGAGGCAGTGGGCTAAACGTGAGGAGCTTTAAAAATAAGACAGGGGGGATGACAGGGAGATGACACATTCCATCTCTGTCAATAGAGCAGGTTATTTCACTATCAGGCTACAGGAGCAGGGCTTTCTTCTTCTGCTTTAGCGGCCTGTGAGCCAAACAACAGATATACCGAGCACCTCAATTCGGGCCCCTTGCTTATTCTGTGGGTCAGCTATTCTTAGGTGAGTTATTTTCAGCTTATGGCATTAGCCTGCTAAGATTAGGCGTCTGTGCGTTATCATTTCATCTTGGCATGCTCCTGATATAACAGTGGTTTGGAACAGATATTTATAGAGAATTCTGTCATTTGCCGGTTTAATTTGTTCTTTCCATTTTATAGTAAATCATTTGACAGTGACTAACATTATATGTCTAAAAATGCTACTCCAGGATGCCGTTTTATGAGTATACTGGATGTCATGTGAGTGTTGTTGGTAGAGCAGACACATTCCCTTTAAAACAGACCTGGGGGTGGGTTTATTATGTCCCGTTGTCACGATTATTGTTGGAGAAGTGATCCTCAGCTAAATAGTTTATTTGTAAATTATTTTCTAAAGCAAACTTCTTGACATTTTATATGATACTCTACTTCTCTGAAAATAAAGGGCATAATCCCATTTTTATTTTGATTAGTGACATCAGTAACATCAAAGTTCCGACAACGGTCCTTAGATGGGCTCTCCAACAAGGAAAACTAATTAGTTTCCCCTGAGTGCAAAATATTATGTAAAATAAATATGCAAGCTCTCTTGAATAGGGATCTTTCAGACAATAACAATGCTGCACCTTTCAAGTCCTCTTGTCTGTATCCTGTATCCATTCAGGTTGTCTCATCATGCGTTTTGGAAGTGCTCACCGCTAAAAAGGCCGTGCAAAATAACACAAATGAACGTGTGGTTTTGTTTCAGTATTGCTTAACAGATGCTCATTATAAAAATGGAGCAACTTATTATTTTGGTAATAGAAAGGGGAAGAGTATGTTTAACAGAAAGCCCAACTGAAAATACATTAGCTTTTTGCATATTTTGTTCTGTTTTTCCTAATATGCATGTTGTAGAAAAGCACATGTAATTGCTTGTGTTTTATCAGGGATGCTAAATGATGCTTTTCTCTGGTTGGTGTGTTTGCTGTAGCTCAAAGCATTAAGGAAATTGACTCTTTGTGATTGATTAGGAATTTTATTGACTCTAGGATATGGTGCCAATGTGTCCACAGAGGATAATGATACAAAAGTCTTGAATTTGAATTTGCTAATGATCACATACAGTTTCCTGCCCCCCTTGCTTTTGCTCAGATATATTTAGTATATGTTGTTATGTGTGCTGTTGTTTTGTGAGACAGTTAGGTATGAGGGCAGGACAATAGCCAACTGGACTCCTGGCTCCCCTTCGCGAAGAGCCCGTGGTGGTTCAGCTCTGCCCTGTTTGTTAGCAGATAGCCTGCAAGCCGAAGCTCCAGCTCAGCTGCAAGGACGAACCTGAGTCTTAAAAATAAAGACCTGTTTCTTGCTTTAGACATGCCAGCTGCTCAAAATAACAAGGCACTTAATGAGAGATCCAGCGCCACATTGCAGTCCCCAGCATCAGCTTATTTTTGTCCTCCAACATCTTCTGTATCTCTGGTTCTATTTATACTGTCAGACAGGGAATTTAGATCAGTAACCATCTCAAATTCACTGAATGCATGCAACATACAACATGTTCAAAGTGTAAACACGAAGTGGGCCATTATGTTTATTGCCATTTTTGTATTTCAATGATACTATATACACTTTATAAAGATGATGATCCATGGTCACACTGGGTTAAGATGCTCTCAACACCTATCCTTTATACACAGTAATATGCTCTACTGGAACTGCAAATGAAGCAACAGGTCCTTCAGCACAAATAGTAAACTACACTTTAGATTGTTGCGATGTTTTGGGGTAACATCGTATGTATGCAATTATTTTTATTATATATATTTTTAAATCTGCTCATAGGAATATGATTCTTAACATTTATGATTCAAATGTTTTTTCAACGTCTTGCAAATGTAACTATTGCAAAACTATAACAACAGTATTAGCATCAATACAATATTTCAGAATATTTCTGGATAAAGTTTGGCTTTCACAGTACATATGCAACATGTTCAATGTTATTAACCAAAAACACGTTTACTTTTGTTAAAACTCAACAGGGTCCCTTTAATAACAGGTGAAACAGTTTATCAACACTTACCCACCAACACTTAACACAATGTGTTTGCTAAAGCGACACTGAAGTTTTTTTTTCTATTTTTGAGCAAATCTGAAAACTAAACAGACAGTACCTCTATGGGCAAACTAACTTGTAAATATATAGCTGCCCCATTTATATTCAACAGGACATTTTTACAATGTTGACTTTTACAATGTTAACTCCTTTCTCATGTTAGCTAATAGGGTAGCGGGGAAAAAAAGATTACATTGAAATGTCAAGGTGTTCTTTAAAACTAAAAGTCCAACATGAACCTACACAATGACTTATTTTGATGTTTAACTACATGTATCTATGTATTTTAGACTCCTCACATAATAGTAATGTCACTGGCGATGTGTGTCTATTCTCTCTCCGGGGTGGGATGCCTGCTAATGTGGCCTGAGGCAAAAAAAGACAGCCATCCAACATCTCAAATTAAGGCTGTGATTGTCACTCTAACCACCACCAAGGCTAATGAGAGGCAGATCGGTTATAGAAAATAAACACTTTGGGGACACTGGCGGTGCGACGCTGCAGTGGGAGTGTGGTCACAGGCTATGAGTCACCCTATCCCCCTCGGCAGGCCATCCACAGGGAGGAATTTGGGCATGGTGCAGGGTACTTGTCGCTGCCTTGTGCTAAAAACAAATTTGGGACCTGTCATTCATAAATCTCTTGTTTACCAGTGCCTAGAGACACGTCTGTGCACTTTCCACCAATCAGGAAGAACCTCACTTTACCCGGAAAAAAATATTCATATCAAGGGTCATGATCACCAATGGCGACCACTGAACCAGAAGTGGCAGGCTCTTCTTTGCGAGTGATTATTTCAAAAGTGACCCTGAAAGTTACAAATAGGCAACACTGCGCTTTTATTTTTGCCCGTGTTAAATTGAGCAGGCGGCCTCGCAACTGTGACAGTCTTTCGCACATTGTCTATATTAAGACCCTGCTCAGAAAAGCATTTATATTTAGCCCTAGTTACTGGTGGTTCCGTATTCTCCTCTGCTTAAGGAGTATTTTTGTAATATAGAAACAGCAGATTTTAGTTTCGGTTAGTTTCAGGGTGTATTTGACTTAAATATGTCATCTATAAATTTGTGGCAGTAGATACGCGTGCCCGTGTCCGTGGTTGAGTAAAGCACAGAGGCATATTTTGACCTTTTCTCTGTTTCAGTCAGCACAGAGAATAATGTCAATCATGTAGAATGTAAGTTGTAAATTATTCATCAGGTAGAGGCTTCAGCAGCGCTTCAACAATGCCTACCTACCTTTAGGACCTTATTATGTTGCCTCAACATTGTCATTCCATCCAGCATTATTCTTGTCGACACAGTGGACAGACAGTGGACAAGAGTAGAACAGACATATGAGGCTGTTGTGGTTTCCTCAAGAGCCATTTCATACAGCCTTGGTTATCAAAGGTAGTTTACGATTTCACACTCTTACTCCTCCCCCTCCCCCTTCCCATCCTGTTAAACCACTGTCTGAGATTTTCTGATGGAAGCTCAGCTTGATGTGCTGATCAAAGTGGAGATCCTTAATGCCAGTCACAGTGAGGGTACAGAATGAAATATGAGATTAATTAAATATCTCAGTGGTGAATTCTCCCAGGCAGCAGGTGTTTTTTTGTTGCTATATTTAGGTCCATTAGGCAAAAGTAGCACTAGCACTGTCTGACTCTCTGAGCCCTTCAAAGGTTCACAGGTTCTCATCTGCCCCTGGAACGGCGCCCGCTACAGAAGAATCCTTTGTCAAGTACTTACAAGCTAAGATTAATATTCCCTGTCAGGAGAGAAGGGTCTGTTCTACAGGTGCCTGTTCTCTGCGCCTGCCGAGCCATTGCCCTCTTCTGTCATTTCATGGGAGCTGTTTTTAGAACACTGAAAGAAAAATGACAGTACGGGAGTCCCCTCTAGCTGTCTTCACTCTTTGAGCATGTTTTAAGACAAGTTGTCACTTAGCCACTGAATTGCTGCAGTGTGTGTGTGTGTGTGTGTGTGTGTGTGTGTGTGTGTCAGTGTTTGTTGGAGGGTTTTGTAATGCTTTCCCTCTGTCTCTCTGCTCGGGACTCCTTTCTTATATAAGAGCTGAAAAGCTGATATAATAGTCAACATGTCACATTGCCACTGTAGGCAGGAGAAGACATGCAGTGAGACTTGATATCTGCAGGATGGGGAGACATAATTACGTTGCCAGCGTTGCCATGGCAGCGGCAAGTTAGGGTGGTGGATACTAGGGTGTGGGGGTTGTCACAGACCAGGATTGCGCCACTTGCTTTTATGTTTCTATTTATAATCATCACTGCCGCATACACATGGAATGGTGGCAATGAAAAAGAGGCTACATGACAAAACAAATGGGCGCCAGTGAGCTTCACAGCATCAGTGAAGAAGAGGGCACTGCTTCTTAATTGATGGCTACTGTAGGCTCATGCTGCTTCTTTTTGCAGGTTTAAGCTCTTTTTTATTGGCATTTCATTATAGTTTATGAGAATAAATGCACGACAGGACCACCACAAGGTTATTTATGTGAACATATAAATTGTAACATGTTAGTGTTTTCTCATGCTTCCAAAGAACAGGTGGTGTAGGAACATTACTTGTATTTGTTCCTTCAAATGTAACCATTGAGAAGATTACAGCAATGAATGCGCTCAATAAATCTCCCTCCAGCTACTGGAATTTTAAGTAGGTTTGAGTATTATTTGGTCTCAAAATGGAAGAGACATTATACAGTCTGGACAATGCGTACCCTTCCTTGAATGTCACATTATGATCAGCATAACTAACATGTAATTTAACTTTTTATTTTATTACTGATCAAATATAGGCCTAAATACATGATTTAATATCTGAAATACTTCAAAGATATAATTCTATTGTAAACATCTGTACAACATTTCTACTGTAGCAAGGATGAAAACAAGCATAAAAAAGATAAAGAAAAATCACTAATCACTAGAACAATCATCTTCTATGGAATAGAGAGATGAAGTAGCCCTGTCTCCTCTGTTATTAACTGGCAATCAATTTTCTCTGTGGAACAACCTATAGAGCTTGGAGACCAAAGGGATGCCCTCTCACTTTGTGTCTGGCAATTACTTTTAATGGTGGTAGTTGTCAAAGACAAAGGCAATACTTACGGATGCACACATTGCAGCATCTGCACTCAAGAACAGAGATGGAAAGATCACAGGAACACAAATTCACAAACGTATGCGGGTTCCAGGCTCACAAACTACTTTGCCTTAAATCATTTATGTTAAGAAGGGATACTGTATCTGCATGCTTTTCTGGTAGAGACTGGGAGGAGGACTCCCTTTATTTATTTATCAAACAGTAGGAAGATAGGATTTATGTAAATAATTTAAATGACCCCTTCAACATTCCGTGCCAAATGTCCATTGAGTCTGTTATACAGCTGCTCCCAGTAGACTATGCTGACAGATGTGATCTCATGTTTGTTTATAGAAACTATTATAATTGCAGGTTTGTGAGGATCACGAGAGACAGAACTGTGCTCCTCATTTCTGATCTTTCTTTTTCTTTTTGCTCATTCTGTATTTTGTCATTTAAAAAAATCTATGTCTCTATTTTTAAGAATCCTAATTATCTTGCCCGCCTTAACTCTGAACATCTGTTGTTCTGTAGCAATATACAGATATACTATCCACAGCCACCTCTGCTTGCATGAATTTGATGGACTGACACATCTCTTTTTCTCTTTTATTCTCTCCGCTTTCCCCTCGGCGGGCCACAGTGGACATTAAACCAGATGTGCCATTGGCTGTGGAGTCATTTTCTCCGTTGGACCTGCGTACAGATCTGAGGATGCTGGGTTCAGGCTCGGACCCGGGACTGTGGGAAAGGCAGCTGCAGCAGGAACTGCTCCTCATTCAGAAGCAGCAGCAGATCCAGAAGCAACTACTAATCAGCGAGTTCCAGAAGCAGCATGAGAAGCTGACCCGTCAGCACCAGGCTCAGCTCCAGGAGCACCTCAAGGTCAGCATTGCACTGAACAGTTGTACTGAGGACAGCACAGCAGTGCACACAGTGGCTCAGCACAGCTCCACAGTTCACAAAACAGCAGAGCACAACACAGCATGGCATACTGCAGATCAGTAGAAAACATTATATCTCAGGACAACTTTACAGAGTGCTGAAATGAAGAAACAACTCAGCACAGCAGGGCAGGGTGTTCAGCAATACATTACAGAACAGTGTGAGTTTTGTTTTTGGTGTAGAAAAGTCCATCACAGCAAAATAGAAAACTGCAGAAGCTCACATAAGCCACTGTCATTTAAAAAAAAAACAACGTATTTGTCAGTGTGCTCTCTTAATGCTGACTTGAGGCCTGCATGTTTTTCAGCTCCAACACGAGCTCCAGGCCATGAAACAGCAGCAGGAACTTGCAGAAAAGGAGCGTCGTCTGGAGCGGCAGCAGCAGCAGCAGCAGCAGAACCAGCAGGAGAAGGAGCAGGAGAGGCATCGGCGAGAGCAGCATGTTTCCTGCCTGATCCTCAGGGGCAAGGAGCGCTCCCGAGAGAGTAAGAGCTTGACACCGCCATCATCACCATCTCCTTACCATCAGGGGTGGAATTAGTTATTTTGAGGGCCCGAGGCCAAAGGGCGCATGGGGCCCCAGATCGTAACCCTCACCCTTTCCACTCATTTCTTTTTAATGCATTACGTTAGAGTGGGGTCTAAGCCAATATACATATAACAGCTGGATAGAAATGCTTTTCTGTAGCTGAATGCTTCACTCGTAGATTCGCATTGGGTCATGTACATGTTCTGTTATCATCATTATTACTAGGATAATAGCCTTTGAGTCATGTAGCAGGATTGCAGTAGAGGTTTAATATAGCCTTTGTAGGCACGTTAGCCATAATTTAGCCATAACAATAGTTTTTATTGTAATTAAATGGATGTTTTTTACTACCTTGGTCTGATTTTAAATAGTTTATTTAGATCTCCATTAGCTTTTGTAACACCAGTAGCTGCTCATCCTGGGGTCCATATTAATGTATTTACTGTACTTTAATTAAACATCCACACAATAATATTTGAAAAAACTACCTACAAAGTGTTGAGATCAAAACAACACAATTAAAGTGTTAAAGGATCAGTCCTCCAAAATGGCAACAAACTAAAAAACATATTTCTCATCCTGCCCCTAGTTGTATTATGTCATGCATACAGTATATTTTGGATTTTATTTGCTAAGGTTTTGAAATATCCAGCAGTGATACAAATAAGGTTAAATATTGTACCATTTTCTGGGGTGACAGCAAATGCAGATATCTCAAAAGCTGATGTATATAAAACCAGAACTATCTGCAAGTACTGTAATTAAGTGGGAAAATGTGATTTTATTTGTTTTGTGAAGCAACCGTGTAAGACAACCTCCTCTTACTTACCAGGACTAATGCCACTGTCAGTGGGATCATATTCAGCAGTATAGGAGTAAAGTTAAACTTTCAATACAAAGTATATTGTTCTCTTAGCTAGCTCTGTTACCTGTCCTGGAAGATTCCTGACAACAAGGCAAATTACAAAGTAATGTAGTCATCAGATAAAGAGAAATATCCAACAATATAATAATGACAATAACATGGCACTTAACCAGTATGCAACTGGTGATGATATGAGGTTGGCCAGTGACATTTAAGCTTAGAGTTTAGGAGAAAATGTCTTTCAATAGCACGATGAAAATAGCTTCAGATATTGTATTTCATTTCTGTTTTTACCTTATAGCTAATAATAGACACGATTTATGACTTTGTCAGGTCAGGTAATTTGAAGCTGTGACCTGCAACTGTAAACCTCCAATAGGAAAGAACATCTCTCTGCAGTATCACTTTAGCAGCTTGAAACTAATAGTGCTCTTAGACCACTAGGGGGAGATCTTCCTACATAAATTGTGGCTGCTCTGGAAGATGGTGTAAACTCAATCTGAAGAAAAAAAGAGAGAGAAAAACAGAATTTATGTACTGTTTTGAATTCTAGCAGTAAGTTACATGTGATACAAGAAGGTGGAAGGAATCTGTTAGAATAGGGTTAATTTTGATTTGGACTGTAATATTATGTAGGCAATAATATATCATGAGTCGTAGCCCTAGGGTAACCCCAATCCCGTTGGTTCCGTCTATTGGTCTCACAGGTGCAGTGGCAAGTACAGAGGTGAAGCAGAAACTCCAAGAGTTTCTGTTGAGCAAATCAGCAAAGGACCCTGCCAGCAATGGAGTCAATCATTCTTTCATCCACCACCCAAAGCTGTGGTACACGTAAGTATTTTCTGTTGTTTTACCCTGAGAGAGTGTGATACGAATACAGATACTATATTTAAATCACATAGAAACATAATCTACATCATACTTTTGATGTATTTTTGTGTGATTAGGTCCTCTAACCACACATCACTGGACCAAAGCTCTCCACCTCTGGGCGGCACATCCCCCACCTGCCATTATACTCTGCCATCACCCATAGAGAGCAAGGACGACTTCCCCTTGAGGAAGACAGGTTTGTTAATTTGCGCACACATACACAGCACAGGCAAAAAAAAAATTCAAATTAACATATATACATGCATACATAAGTCTACACAGACACAGACCTAGTTAAAAGATGTCAGTGTGAGTTTTAAGATGTTGCCTTGTATTAGTACCTTTCCAGTTACTACGCTGGGTTATAAATACAGTGAGTGTCTTTTTGACCCTTGTCAATCAAGAGGTCGGTGTACCCATGGAGTATTTCCTGAGGTTGCTGATGACCTGCTAATAACATCAGTTAGGCTCATTATGGCCCCAGCCCCCTGTCCTCATCCCTCCAGGGCTCAACACAAAACTTTCATCAGAGGTGATGCATGCCAGAAAAGTAACTTAAACCTTTCCTTATTCCTATTTGGATTATTCTAAAACACACAGGCAACAACGCAGTTTAATTGTATGTTTTGACTTCACAAGTTTAAATTTTAATTAGTGTTATTTGTACTGAAATTACCATGCCATTATTTAAAGGAACTACATTTGTTCTTATGTTACAATAATAAACCAAGTTCCAAGGCCTCTTTGAGCTGTTTAGCGGTAAATGGGAGAATTAAAGCAGATTAATTTCTCCTGAGTTATAGGCTTTAAAAGCTATTTTGAAAAGGCACAGGTTCCCACCAAAAAGCAGTTTAGGTTTGTTGGTTTAAAGTTCGAGCAACCCTTTGGGAATGGTTGTATAAATAAGAATAATTCCTGCTTCTTGGGTTTGCACGAGCATAAGCTCGCCAAGCTGAAAACTTCATAATTCTTCAATGAGGTCACCAAATTACATAATGTTCTTTTCCCTTCTGTGTCTCTTTTAATTACATTGGAAAACAATTATACTTGTTGAGTTATTTAACTGCAGGCCTGTCATGTTGCGTATATACACAATTTAGAGATCAGGCAAAGGGATTTTATCTTGTAAAATATAGTCACTGCATAGCAAAAGTTAGTAAGGTAAATAAAAGCTTTGAGAGCTATTGTAATCTCTTTGAATCATACCCTCTTCAGAACAGAGAAATGCCTCTTGTAAATATATATTTTCATCTCTGGGATTTGCCTTTAGACCCATAATGTAAGGAGAGTATAATAACTAGTTGAAGACAGTTTTCTAAAATAACAGAGAGAGCGTTTATGGTAGCATTGTTTGCCTTTTTACTGTGAAGACAAAAAGGCATGTTTAAACAAATAACTGGCCAGATTGAATTTCAGTCTCCGCTGCTAAAACATTTTCATCCTTTAATTCATTGTTTAATCATCTCCCCTTTGCTGTTCCTGCCTCTCTTGCACTGATAGAACAGTTTCTTGCTCTTCAGATTCCTGAATCTATATGTGGTCATTTCCTGCTTAGGCCTTCCTCCCCCACTTCCTGTCTGTCTTTATTAAAGTCCTCTCAAAGCTTGGCACCCGAGGGGGACACACAAAGGTAGTGTTGTTCCCTGAGCTACTAGCTGTCACTGATAGCTGATTGGCAGGTGTTGCCGAGTTAAGACGGGCACAGGCAGGATGAACCTTGACAGGACTGTTTGTTTAAGCAAAGATAGCTCTCTCAAAACAAAGTGGAGATGACTCCAGTGCTCCACGTAGACTCCCCACTGCTTTTATTTGGCCAGAGGGTTGAGCGCCATCTTTTTCTGGTTAAGGTTCACAATGAGGTTTATGATGTACATGTAATATATATTGCGTAACATTTGGTAGCTTGGTGGTCAATAAGTATCTTTCAAAACTGAATTGAAATGTATCTTCAATCCATTTTAAGCACATTGTTTAGTACGTACAGGTATTGACATTATAATAATCCGTAGAGACAACTGTTTCAACTATGGATCAGTAAGTTCTGTAAATATCCCATTAATAATTATATCATCCTTAAAAACACAGAATAGCTGTTATGCCCTTGGCTTTATTTCACCTGTAATTAACTTGTTTACTCAGTGTATATCCTCTTTGTTTCACTTCCAGGTCCTAGAATAGTTTGCACCGAGGGCACGCGATAGTCTGTGGCAAGAATACTTGCAGCTTAGCAGTAAGAACTGCAACACCCTCTCTGGTCTTCCTGACCCAATTAACAAATGTGTGCATTGAGCAGGTGCAGAAAAGAACTTATAACTTCTATTATAAAATAATCCTACAAAGGAAAAACTGTAAAGCTCAAAGAAAATCAAAGTAAAGTGAATGTGGAAATATTATCTCAAGTTGTATATCAGAAACATTAATGAAAGAATTCCACTTGCTGATCTTCGACAAAGAATATATGAACTCTCAGTGACTGTAACCTACCTTCGGTTTAAGTGTTTATGTTGGTAAAGGAACAGCAAATACTGAGCATTATTAATCATTTTCAGCATCACTTTAAATCAGAATGTCAGGAAAAATGCATAGCAGGCCTCATTATGTGCAGAACACACACCTCAGCTTTCCACACAGCCATCTGTCCAGTTCCAGGCTCTAATGGACACTGGCAATCACAGTGGCAGCAGAGTTAAATTTCTAATTAATCGGAGATAGCACATCTCTTGCACAGCCCCTAGCCATGCAGCACCACCACTTTCAAATGTAATAAGGTGATTGATTTATGACTCTAGTATATTGCAGCAAACTGAGAAGCCGGAGCAGAGGTGACCCAGGTGTTCAGTGCACTGTATGTGCTTTGCCGCTGCCGTCATTGCCTCCTGTTGCACAGCGCATCAGGGCATTTTTTTTTCCATGGAGACCAGTGAGAAAGTGTTTGTTCCCGAAGGTGCTGTCTGGCGTTCCTGTGGCGACCAATTGGGATGCATAGCTTGGTGGCAGCAGTGTGTAAAAATAGAAAGCAATCAAGGCAGCAGGGCGTGAAGCAGATTCATATGACTCCCAGCAGCATTTTCTCTCCATTTATCTCTCCTGCCTCCTTTCTTCCTCCCTCGCTCTCTTTCATTCTACCTCACACCCACAGGATTAGAGGTCTGTGCCACGTATTAGGGAAAAGGGTTTGCTGCTTTTGACAAAAGCCAGAAATAGCAGCATCTGGCCCACTCTCCTAGCTGTGCCCCCATCACCGCTCCCTCTCCTCCTCCCTGCAGCGCTCCCACATCAGAGCCCCACTTCCCTATGGATTGCTGCATGTTGTACACATCTCAGAAGACCTATTTAATTATTGATCTGAACTAAATAATTGAAACAGGTTGGCTATTGTGTAACCAGTTTACATAACTTCAATACAGCTTTGTGCTATGGCTTTCAGTCAAAAGACCAGCTTATCTATTCTGCTTGTTTATTTGAGTGTGTAAGGCAAGCTGTGGGATTCTCTGTCCACTGCGTTGATGAGAAGTCCATATGAGACATGTTGACCTAGTGAGTCACTGTCACTGTGACTAGACTTGAGCTCGACTCAACAGTCAGGCACAAAAGCATTTACTTGCATTTACATAACAGATGGTTACATTATTAAAAATATTTCCTTGCATAGATTCGACCTCCACTTCCCATTTTTTTTGCATTATATAATGTTTATATAATAGTTTCTGATATTTCTATAGATCTGTGCCACACACATTTTTCAGACTAGTTTACTAATCTATGACTAATTATAATAGTGATGGCAATCATCAGTTGTGTAATAGTGTTAGTGTGGAATATGGCATTTCTGGAAATGAGGATCTATGCAAGGTTTACGTAAAAAATATTTAATAATCTAAAGTGAAACAAAATGCCACTTTTTGACAAATGTCCTTAAATCCGTCATTAATACCAGTTTATAAGTTTGAAAGCAACATGTCTATTATGAAGAATATTACATCAGCATTTCTATCAACACTGATTTGTAAGTCTGGATCAGTTCAGGCCAAGCTGTGTGTGTGTTTGTTTGTGTGTGTGTGTGTGTGTGTGTGTCTTTGGTGTGTGTCCGGGCTATGTATTTGGGTATCTCTGTTTTGCATTAGGAGAAGGGGGCGTAGGGAGAACCTGAAACATCTGCCATGTTTTTGTGTTAGTTTAACTGTTGCTACTGTATCAGACTGTGGTCACCAGGGCGGCAGGTAGCGGACTATTTCACTTAGAGCCTGTGTGTTGCTCAACCTAATTTAGTCCAGATGAGGTGGAAATGGGCCCAATCCTGACTCATTTAATTGATCTGAAACCTGCTCTGAATTTCACTAAAACTGTTACATGTCAAAGCGTGACAACATAGCTTATTTTTGAACTAATTTATAGTCTCTTTATTTCTCTTTAAGTTTTCTTCCTATTTTATGATGTTGCTATTCTCTTTGATAATGTTCATTTCACTCAGGTTGTGTAAAAGCCCACCGTTTGACTATAAAAATTGTCACAGCACACTCACATGATTGTATGATTTATCTCTATGTGATGGGGGTTCTTTATTGTCTGAATAGTGTGAACTGAGACTTACAGAAAAAAATTTGTTCCTTATTGTTTAGCCTCTGAGCCCAACCTGAAGGTACGATCCAGACTGAAGCAGAAGGTAGCAGAGAGGAGGAGCAGCCCGATGCTCAAGAGAAGAGATGGACTCATCACAACGCCTTACAAGAAGAGGGCTCTGGAGTTAATGGGTAAGTGAAATTGCTGGCTACATGTTGGATTTTCTTTTTTCCTGTTACAACATGTGAGAAAGAATTCTCTACATCTTATTATCTGGTATTAAAATGTTCTCTGAAAACAATACAATCTGTATCAGCAACGAGCTGCATGATAATCAGCCATTTTGCAATGCAGTAGCATATTATGGCTTTTTTATGTATAAAGACCATTGTAATCAGGCAGCCATGACCATACACATTAAACTGTTTGTGAGGCTGCAGCTGTTGTGCCAAGCCTCTGTGTGTTATGTGTAGAGTTGTGAGCATGCATACTGTGTCTAACTCCTTGATGTTTTGTAGACGCTACGCCCACTAACAGTGCCCCCGGCTCCGGCCCCAGCTCTCCCATAGGGGCCTCCAGTGCCTTAGGGGCTGAAAATGGACCCTCCTCTCTGCCCACTACCACAAAAACTGAGGTATGTTTATAAATCATCAGCACTGCTATTGAGTTGCCAAACATTTTAGCAAAAGTCTTACTGCTGTTGTTATTCTGCATGCAAATCATTTGAATATCAAACTATAGTTGTATGTCAGGGCACAAAATGCCTGCCTGCCCTTCTGCCTGCAGCTATAAAAACAGCCAGTTGTCCTCTGTCCGTTACACTACAATGAAAATGGCTCCCCACACTGACTTTAAAGAGGCAACGTTTGACCCACATGTCTGATTACCCCAAATTTGCTTGCGCAAAGATGACACATTATGCAGTGCAAAAACAACAGTAAAAATGAATGCTGCACATTAACGCTGCATATTTTTCTATCCAACATTTTTCTTCTAGATGTGCTGTACAATCAGTTTCATGTTTTGCCAAAAAAGAAAAAGAAAAACCATCTTTAGTTTGGCTGTAAGGTGGCTGTTGGCTTGTCATTGTATTCCTGTCATTGGCTTGGCGGCATGCCTCTTCTAAGTTGTTCAGAGGCATTTCCCAAAAGACATGGCTGAGATACTGGCCAGAGGTCCCCTTGGACAAAGCTCACAAAGCAAACCATTATAGAGGGTGGCAGATATGACACATCTCTGAACAATCTCAACAGAACAGCTGTGTTTTCCTTAACACTCGCTGTTTACTCTCCCAGGGACGTCCAGCGACACAGAGAAGGGGAAGACGCCCTCACATTGGGCTGAAGGTTGGGGCTTAGGGAGACAGACAAACTGTGGAGTTTAATTGATATCCCAGGCACTGGTAGCCAAAGACACCCACATGCTAACAACATAAACACACAGGATTGCTATTGTATCAGCCCAAGCTGAGACTCTCATGAAATTCATTGGTGGACTGTGGGGCTGCCCATAGACCTCATGCCTGTTGCAAAAGCAAGGCATGTTTGTGCAACGTTACATTAGGTATCCTTTTTCAGAAGGAACGGGTCCCCTGGGTCAAATATGGGCCGGATATCCACATACAGGTCACTGAGTACTGGTAGGGGTTGGAAGGATAAACATGGCTTTTCCAAAACCACATGCTGGTCTGCTGCTCTGCTGGGTACAGGAAGCATGCCCCAGTGCTGATGTTCTCTGAGAGAGTAGCCTGAGGGTGGGGACCGGGGAGTAACAGGCCGATTGGGGACTGAAGAACTGAGGGTGGAGCTGTAGATTTAGAGGTTTGCAATGTTTTATCATAGCGTATCATCCTCACTGGTGCCATTCTGCGAAGCTCCTGGAAACTCTTGCTGCCTGCCACTCCTTTATACCATCTATCATAAAAAAACTTGTACCTTTCCCTTTGCAGCAAGGACTGCTGTTGTTCGTCATAGTGCATTAACATTTATGCCACTACTCATGTTGCCTTTTGAAATTGTCCATAGTGGGATTTCTAAATCTGTCGCCTCCTCCTAAATCTGTCTGTCTTTGCTCTGTCCTGGGTGTTTCATGAAGAGATGGCCCTCACAGCCGAGATTATTCCAACCTGAGGGCGCTGTGTCCATGCTGAGCTTATACACATCTCCCTCCTTACCCAACATCTCCTTGGGGCTTTCCACTGCATCCTCACCCATAAGTGTAAGTAAGAATTTTGCAGATATTTTTTAGATGTTTGTTTTACATGAAATAAAATACCCCAGTTTAGTGGTAGAGTGGTGGCGAGTTTTCCTGCTAAATCTAAAGGTTGAAAAACCTGCCATCAGTGGCTGTTTGGGATTTCTGTACGACCACAGGTCACTGACCTGTGGCCCCGAATGATTTTATCGCCCTTAGATAAATATTGTTCTGCAGTGTCTTGTGTCAGGCATGCTCTTATCTTCCCCTATTACCTCATTTATCACAGGTTTTAAAAAGGCCAAGTCCACTCAAGTGCAACTCCTGATAAAACAGCACATGATATATCATCTTTTAGCTCTCTGGCACATTCCACAGAGGCCTGTTCATCAGCTGCAGGAACTTCTAACCATTCATGGTCTCTGATTTCATCATTGCCTGATTTGTAGCTACAAGAATCATTTTAATTCACAAACAAAACTCTGGATACTATTGAATTTGGCTTGTTAAAATGAACCTGTTACATTTCCTATGAATGATTATAAGTGACTAACAGGCCTAGTGCACGGCATGTCTGGTGTGAAGTAAAGAATAACCATTACTTTATCAACCTTGTGTCTTCTCTCAGGCCGCCATGGGATTGAAGGACAGATCGACAGAAATCAAGCATGGGCTGCCTGGGCACCTGCTGGGCCCTGTGCCCCTTCAGACGGGCCTTGAGTCTAAAGTGAGCCCCAGTCACCAGGCCCTCCTCCAACACCTCCTCCAGAAGGAGCAGATGAGGCAGCAGAAGATGCTCTCCTCTGGTTAGACTGTGTTACATGATTTTAAACATAACATTAAATTAAGTTGCACTACACTACATATTATTATACTTGAAATTAAAGTAATGTTCAATATGACTTTAAAAGAAACCTAATACTGGTTGTTGTTTTTTGTCAAGGCCAAGGCACCATGTCATCCCACCCTCAGTCCCCTCTGGCAATGAAGGATCGCCCCTCCAGCAGTCGGCCTAAACTACCAAAACACCGGCCCTTGAACAGGACCCAGTCAGCGCCGCTGCCTCAGAACACATTGGCCCAACTTGTCATCCAGCAGCAACACCAGCACTTCCTGGAGAAACAGAAACAGTATCAGCAGCAGATCCAGATAAATAAGGTATTGTTCTGCTCATCAATATTCAAATCACAGGGGAGGGTTTTGACTTTCAGATTGCTTTTTTTTTAAGGTCTCGTGAGGTCTTATTTTACTGCAGGGAGTCTGATTTAATCATTTTAGGCACACAAATGCTGATCTATTTTTAGCATTTTGTGAAAGCATCTGTGGTAGCTCAGGTTTACAGACGTGTGCTGTTGTCTGTTCTTCCCTGGAATCCTGGTGTTATTTCTGCGAAGCAAAGAACTTCTGCCTGACTTCAAATGGGGAAGAAATGCTTCCCCTGCACTAATTCTGTTATCATAGCTTAAGGCATCAGTGCTGTTCACATGCTAACTCTGTGAAATTCAATTCTGCTAAGTTCAAATGAAGGAAAAAGTGCCCAGAATACTTTTTGTTCCTCTGTGGCAATATTTGTGTTTCTGTTAGCTGGCCGAGGTGACCTTGCTATACACAGAGTGTAATTATTCTGGTGAGGGACGTGTGTGAGGTGGCAGACACTGTGAAAGGCAGCATTGTGTGAGCTCACATACTGATGTGTCCCAACGCTGGGCCCTGGAAGAGCCACAGGGACTATAGAGCAACTCTTACCTAGATGTAATAAAAAGCTCAAAGCAACACAAGCACTTGAGTTGTAAAGTACAGATGTACAGCTCTAACTGTAACAAACCGTTTCAGTTTTATTTCCTCTGTAACACTAAAAATAACCAACATGTGACATTGCCAGGCAGCTGAAATTAGTTTTAATATCAGCTGTAATCGTTGAAAAGTACCTTGTGAAGTTGATTTGATTTGAAAATGGCTTTGGAATAATTGCGACATCTTGTCGAGGAACACGTGAACAGGCCCTGCTCTGATCACTCAGGCCAATGAGATCGCAAGTAAAGCCTCTTTAAGTGGAGGTTATAAATGGCCATTAATCAGGGATCAGCCCTCCGTGTTTATTAAGAGGGCTCTCCGAAACATTGCCCTAATTAATTTCCTAGCAGAGGCTTGTCTACTGTTGTTTTTAAATGTCCTTCAGTGCCTGCAACACTAGGGGGCACTAATGGAAATTTACATGAGCTCAGGGATTTTAGGAAGCCATATACAGTGTTAACTAATGCCAAACTAAGGAGGCTAATTCTTAGAGCTGAAAGGATATTTATATAAGGCCTACATTTGTAGACAGTAATGTTGTAGTTTACCAGCTAGGTTAGGCGCTTCTCAGTCCTGCTCTTGGAGCTCTCTTGTGGCACACTAATCAAATCATGGCACCATTACAGTATTTCGGATTTAGCAAAGCTGCGTCACTGAAACGTCCCTCTGCATGGAGTTTCGTAAAATCTCAAATCATGTGCCTCTGTTTCGGGTAACAAATATTTAACAACAATTTTTGCACTATTACCCTCGGAAAAATCTAATTTTTACAGCTTTTTAACCTTTTTGACATTTTGATGTCTGATACTTAGCTCCTGGTGCACCTGTTAAAATGGAGAATTAATACTCTGATTGATAAAAAGATATTTGATGTAAGTAAGATATATATATATAAAACAGAGATTTGGAAGATTTTACTTACATAAATTGATGCCTCCAGTGTGGACCACGGATACGCAGAGTGTCACATGCTCTCCTGATATCCTCTTTAGCAAGCCTATACGATAACATGCTTCCTACACCTGGTGCCTTGGTGCCACTGTTCACAGAAGATAACAACAATTAACAGGAGAAAACACATGATTTACTCTAGGCAAGACTTTGTACATTCTGAACTATAAATAAAGCAAGTGAGTGACACTTATCCATTTACCTGAGGCAGCCGCCATTATTGAATTCTATTAACTCACATAAATAGGCAGGACCAATGGTTAATCTGCTTCCACTCCTAAACCTCTTAAAATGTACTTTACCAAAGCCACTAGCCAGAAACCTTATCAGTTTGGCATTTGCCTTTTTCACATCATTAAAGTTACAGTAGCTTTATTACATGATGCAGAGACAGATCGTTGTTAGCAGTTGTCAGTACCAATGTGGAATTTTATATACTAATATCCTGAATAATATAAACGTCAGTTTGTTTACTAAGTCTGAGTTTTTGTGTGTTGCTCTAGTGTGAGAAGAACACTTTATTTTACAAAATGCTCACACTTAATTGTCCATCACACAGTATACTCTGTATAATCGGTTTTCCTCACATTTGTTCTAAATTTAGGAAAAATTAGTAACAAATAAGAGCTAAGTTAATAAGGATATGACACAATTGTGCATTTTTATTTATTTTTTATATATATAGTTACAGAGAATGTTAAGGGATTGATTTGATTGATTAGAGATTTGGTAAAGTAAAATACGTTTGAGTTTCATTTAGTTTGTTTTTAGTTTTTTGACATCCAGATAGTTTGGAAACAGCTAATTATTATTAAATGTCTATGCATAGGTAGCTGAAGAAGACTGTGCCCTTTGTTTTTAAAAAGGAAAGCTAATCCTTCTGCTATTCTTTGGATGTATTTACATGCTTGTTATTGTTTATGTGGTGGAAACCTAAAATGGATATTCTTTTTGCTCTGATTGTTTAAGATCATTGACTGCAGGATATCATCATTAATGCAGAGCCAATGTGTTTTGCAGCTGTTGTCCAAGTCCATTGAGCAGTTACGTCAGCCCAGTGCACACCTGCAGGAATCGGAGGAAGAGCAGGAGGAGCAGCACAGAGAGCTGGCAGAGAGCATGCAGGAGGACAGGCTGCCCCCTGGAGGAGTCATCCGGAAGCACACTCTGAGCAGTAGCAGCAGCAGTGGCTCAAGCGGCGAGCTCCACGACACTCACTACGGGGTCATCAAGGTCAAGGAGGAGCCGGCTGATAGTGAGGATGAGGCCCTGACCAATCAGGGCTTAGAGTCTGAGCAGAGCACCTATCTTCACCAGGTCAAAGGACGACTGGTAATAAGAGCCATGATCTGAGAAGGGAAGAGGATGAGATCACACACTCGCAACATTCGCAGATAAACAAATCTCTACAAACATGTGCATCTACATCCCTGCAGTTTACACACACACACACACACACACACACACACACACACACACACACACACACACACACACACACACACACACACACACAGCCATTGCACAGGTGGCCAGCTCTCCCTGTGATGACATAATGACCCCTTTACACGCAGCTGCACCCCACACTCTGAGACTCTCTGTTTGTGATCTTTGTGTAGTGATCTCTGTAAAATATGTACGTTTTACTTTAGTGTATATAGTATGAAGACAATTTAGACCGTTTCTTTTAAGAGCTGCTTTGGTCGTCTAGAGTCCGCTCAACTGACTAAAAAGTTTCAACTTGTGTTCCAATTGTGTACATTTTTGCC
This sequence comes from Sander lucioperca, assembly GCF_008315115.2. Lineage (NCBI taxonomy): Eukaryota > Metazoa > Chordata > Actinopteri > Perciformes > Percidae > Sander > Sander lucioperca. The sequence continues at coordinate 28,363,310 of NC_050182.1, forward strand.
ATAAAATATTTGAATGCTCTTTTATCCTCTTTAACTTTGAGAGTAATCATAAAGTTTGTTAAAGAATTTAATACACTACATGCTCCATTGTTCTCACAAATCTGTGATGATCTTCCACGTAAAGTGGTCTCAGAACTAAAATAATTATGAACATCTGTGTTTGAGAGAATGTATACTTAAATCCTAACCGAGGACGATCCTTTAGGGCAGGTTTTTGCGCTTGGAGTGATATTGCCATTGGAATATGGTCCACTGCTCATATTGCAATTTGAAGGATAAAACACTAAATCCCTGCTTGGGTGTGCAGGCATCTCCCAACACACCACAAGTCTCCATGTCGCTCTCTCGGAGTGGTCCCAGAGCCAGGGCCCTGTGTTAAGCCCAGCTCTCCTCTTCCTCTCCCTCTGGGTCCAAATCAAAGCTCGGCGGGTTCCTGCCCAGCTTTCAGCAGAGGAGTCAGACAGAGAGAAAGAGAGAGAGGGCCGGGCAGGAAATGCCTTCTAGAAGCCAGGAGTTGGAGTGATTCATGTGTGCAGGAATGTTGAGAGAGGAGGACCTCGGGTTGGAGGAGTCCAAGGGGCCAGGCTTGAGAATTGATTTACTGTCAAGGCGAATTACAAAGTGAGTGGGGATATGGTTTAGGGAGTCCCTGTTAAAGGGAATCGCTTCCTTCGTATTCCCTTGTGGCATGCTTACCTCAACATGCAGGTTTGATATTACTTCAGTAAAAAAAAAAAAAAACGGACAGGACTTTGCTTCTTTTTATTTTTTTGAGCCTGTTTTCCCCTGAAAGTGCCCATTGCGACATGTATAGTCTGTCTTAAAGTGATCAGTCAAATGTATTGCTTAGCCGTAAACCTTCCTGTTTCATTTGTACTGTCGACTAAATGTAGAAAATGCTAATATGAGGTTCTGTGTTTGGATTCATGTGAAAATCAAAACTGTCTGTCTTATACTGTACATTCAGATTGTTCGGTTTTAATGTTTTTAGTGTAAGTAAACACAGCCAGAACAATGTGAGTCTTGTTGTCTTGCTCCTTTGATTTGGTTGTAACAAGAACCCCTTTTGCTGCCAGTGGGGGGGTTGGGGAATCCTGTGGTCTGTTCATAGCATTTTTCACTTCTTCTCTTTCTTGCCTTGTGTGATAAACCTTTTTTAAATAAAGTCCATTTACCTTTAACGTTCTTTTGCAGATTATTTATACATTTGTCCATCACATTAAGAGGCTGCATGCATAGGACAGAAAGCAAAAACACTTTACTCCATTAAGTCTTTCAAAAACCTTATAAACTTTCTGCTTTATGTTTAAATTCACAGATTACATTATTAATCATTTTGGTATCATCCTCTCAAATGGCTAATGCCTAAATCATTAGCCCAGCTTGATTTTCCCACACTAGGTCCTATATAACCCAGCTCTTGATTTTCAGAGTATCTTTGTAACCCTTTAAAGGGAGCTTAAGAGGTTTTCAAAACATGTCTTTGATGTTAGCAAGCAAGGCTTCTTGTGGCAGTATTAGAGCAGTCAAGATAAGGTGAGCTGCGAGAGGGTGATATATTACTTGCGCAGATTCTTTCAAACCAAGCTTAAGCAATTTCACAGCAAGCTTAGTTCATGGGCCTGGCCTGATATGCTATACACGCAATGATGAAACTGGAAAAGTTCACTCATAGTCTAGTGTTGCTCTCTGCACAACACCACTCTGAGAACATCTTTCAAATGACTGCCTGCTCTTTGCTACACTTTGTAAATAATGGTTTGAGTAAGACCTTTACTAGATAGTAGATTATATAAAACAATACATTTTATATAAACTCTTTCATGAAACTTTCATGAGAGCTCCTAAAGTATTTAAACAAAGGTGTAGAGTTAGGCTGTCTTGGGCTTCAGGCCCTTGTGATTTTAAATGAGCTGTTACAAAGGCAGAGAAAATAACGAAGCCCAAATCCATCTGCGCTGCCCCTCCCCAGCTGCCCACAGAGCCAGTTGTAAAAGCAAACAAGCATTTTTAAAGGTGTTAGGAAGTAAGGACGACATAAGCCTACTTATTTCCTCTAAATGGATTAGACTCTAAGTGAGGCCTGAATTTTTATCACCTACAGTGCTGTAAAAACCAGCCATTTGGATGCAGTGTGCACACACATGCAAAAATGTCAAGGCGTCAACTCTAATGGCTTTATTTCTAATGCATGAGGATCAACAAGAACATATTCTTACACTCAAAAGCCTGCTAAGACAGGAAATAATAATGTGTTTGGAAGCACAGTCAGAATAAAATGCACTCTAAGCACGGCACTGTTGCCAACACTTAAAACCAAGGACTTACGTATATCTATACTACATGAAATAGATGCAAGTCTAATAGTGCAAACCTCATTAATGAAGCGCTGTGGGTCAGCTTTCTTTATATGATGTATCACTGCCTTTTCAAAAAAAATGTATAGACTATAAAAGGCTTTGCAACATAGTTTTTGCAAATGAAATATATCTAATTCTAAGTGAGTTTAACACATTTTCAAAATTTAATCAGGATTTTAGTCTTCCTGGAACTTTTGTACCATTGTCAAATATTGTGTCCTTCTGGTGTTCATCCTGCTGTAGCCATCTGATTTACACCAGATGTAATTAACTGACACTGACAACTGCTAGCTATTGATTAAAAAGAGAAAGAGGCATCAATCCTCTAGGTTGAGGACCAAGACTGCAGACCCCTCCACTGGTTGAATAATGCAGCTGTGAAGCTCAGGCTGTTGGCTGAAGATTTACTGTTACAGCATCATGGTAAATACATGCTCCGCACATTACACATTATTAACCTCTAAGGAAAATGAATACAACAAGACGACAGGTCTCTAATTTAAAAATGACAAATCTTTTACATTTCTTTTCCTGCTTTATCTCTTAGTTTATGCACTTGTACTATCCATCCTCTCTGAGTTTCTCTCTTCTGTCATAGTTGATAGCAGTCACAATTAATATGAAAAACCTTGCTTCATCCAAAAACAACCAAATGTTCTGTACTTATAGGGATCGCTCAATGTTTCTGTACTTTCTGATAGAACACTCTGGATTGGCATTTAGGGCTACTTATTGTGGGTTGTTATATACGTTCATACTATGTCTCCTGGTCTTTTGAGTTGTATTTGAGTGAGTATTCACAAGTGTAACAGTGTTAGATGCTGTACATTCAGAACCTATCTGAACCAACCATGGACCACCAACCATATTTTACACTATGAGAGGAGACACCTCTGTTAACACCACTCTGCAGTTACTGGACAGACATCATCATGCTCACATAAGTCACTTCCTTCCCGGTATGTAAATGGGCAAAAGCTGTTCAATCACCACTAACAATGCAGATCCATGTTAGCATTTCTAGATCCAGCAATCAAATGTCAGGAAGAACCCCTTAAACACCATGCATCCTGAAAAAGCTCCATGATAGAGAGCCATGATGTAACCAACTGGACACACTCTTACAACAGTCTCCTTCTGACTGCAGTTGGATTCCTATACGTTCAAAGTGTAAATTATGACATTGGTTGCGTAGAATTTGGTGATGGTGATAATGGTGTTAAATTACTAAAGTAGAGGTTCTTACGTTGACCTGGCAGCTCTGGACATCCTAACCAAGCAAAGCCAAAGTTTCCCAGTTAACACAGAATAATACAATACAATACAATACAACACAATTACATTCTGTTTAAGTATACTGTTACAGTTCTTTTACAGTAACAAAGAGTCGAATGATCAAGAAACAGATTCATAACCTTTGAGATCTGTTTGCAAATTCCCCAAGGGGGTTACTAAAGTATTTCTTCTTCTTCTTCTTCTTCTTCTTCTTCTTCGATATCGACATGTAAGAGTGAAACTCAACCGGTCAGGTTTCCGAGTCCTAATATTGAAGGTATATTGCTAGAGCTAAACTCTATTCATGCCATGAAGCTATTATGAAGAATGTTTGATGTTAGCTGTTAAAGGTCCAATATGTAATCTATTTACTGTAATTAATCCAAAAATGAACCCAATGCGTCATCAGATATTAAGGAAACATGCTAAGTTGAAATTCTATCTTTTCTGACAACAATGCTAATGCCAGTATTTTCTCCTTTTGAAATTTCCGTTCCGTGACGGAAGTTGTGTTTGTGTTTTGGCCTGTGTGTTGCTTTCAACTGCCGAGTTTGACAGCCAGGCCGGGGTGCCAGATATACCTGTAAACACGTAAACCCAGCACGCTACAGCTGTAACGTTAGTACAGCCCTGAAAGCAGCAAACAAACTAACAGGATCAGCGGAGGTAGATTCTACCCGACCTAAAAAAAACGGCATGTTTCTAACAGTTGCGTGACATAACAAAACCCGGGTAAATATTGGATATGTATTTGAAAGATGGAGACAGCTTAGAGCCCAAAAGGACGCCGAGTTGGCTAATTTCCTCCCGAACAGAAGCATTAGCTTCCGGCTAATTTATCACGGCTACAAGGGACGGGCATTTTATGTCATTTCAACATTCGTGTAGCTACTCACATTGAATTATATAGCTAGAGTACCCGAGTTGGTTACTCGCAAAAACAATTGAGACACAGCCAGTAAAGTGATCCCAACTGGTCCTGGCTAACGCTGCCATGCTAACCCTGCTAACTGCCAACGTTACCGGAGGACCAGACAAGCGGGCCATGGCTGTTTACAACATGTAGCCTGTTCAGCGGCCGTAGCCAACAAACGGTGAGTTATTTGAAGCCAAGAGAGGGGGGCTGTAAATCGGGAAGCGATTGTTGCCATAATTCTAAGCCAATAAAGTGTGTTCCGTCGGGTGGAGAGAATGGCAAGGTAGTGGTATTTTTAGCGGTTCCTACAATAATTCTAAGCCGAGGAAGTGTGTCTGTCTGGCGTGTGGAGAGGACAGCGACGTTGTGGGGTTTTTAACGGTTCCTTCTGTAATTCTAAGCCGAAAAAGTGTGCCTGTCAGTTGGGTACAGAGCTCCGCGTGAGCACGGACTTTTATGACTGTCAATATAGCCAGCATCTAACGTTAGCTCCTCCGCTGTGCTGTGGAGTAATGTCTGGCTATGTGAGACAAGCGTCTAGCAACATTGTTGCGGATGCTGCGGTCTCAGCCTGTCAACCAACGTGAACTTCGGATCTGGGGAGGAGGGGGCGGGGGAGACGACTCTCTCCAGTATTTTGAATTTGTACTGCGGTAACTATTTTAAACACTAGCTGTCAGTATTACATATTGCACCTTTAACAAATTAAATTTGTTTGGGTTTTGTGTATATAAAATATGTTTGCCTCATAAATCAAGGTGAATGAGGAAGTAATTTGTTAGATGAACCTCTTCTACTTCAAACCCTGCCCACCAGAGTTGAAGATGACATAGGGCTAAAACGGCACATAAAGGACATTTTCCAGCTTTCTTGTGTGCATGTTAAAATTTGTATGAATCTGGCATCTAGTGGTACAACGTGGTGTTTTTCTTTCCATGTGCTGTTAACTGTGCTCAGGGTGCAGGACAGTGCAGCTCTGGCACCAAACGGAGGAAACTGTTTTGTGTGCTGGTGTGAAAAAGTGCACCTCAAAAAAGAAAAGAGAAATAAAAGCACTGATGTCAGATGGGTGTGGAGTCGACTCATTTCTGTTGGATTCGTTGTGGCCTGTGATGTCTGTGAGGCCAAGATTTCTTTCTTTGATGACTTGTGTGCCTGTCAATGAACATTAAATCATAAACTCTATGAGATTAATACATCTAAAACTGTATTTCAAAAGTAATGTTGGCTTTGTTCAGTAAGTATTTCAAAGAATTGTATACTTCTGAATGGAATATGTGTTGTTTTTACACTTCATGTGAATTGACCTGAACCACAGGAGACAACATTTTTTCAAGAACAGAAGAAGAATTCCACATCCTTTCTTGTCTCCTGAGATGAAACATGTGATGACCCAACATAGATAGCGGTTATATCACTGTCAGTCTCCCTGACTGGTGTCATCCATACTGTTATCTTAGCCTTTTAAGGATTAATATACCTTTTCAAGTTTAATGAGATAAGAGACCTGGGGGAGTTCTCCCCCTGCTGTGTTCAAAGACCATCCGGTCCGAGGAACTGCTTTATCTCAGCCACTGATTGACCTGGCTGATAGGTGATACTGAGGAACCACAGTGGTCCAGGGAAGTGGCCTCTCCACTCAGGAGATGGGGACTGGCAAACTTGGCCTCTGCTGTCTGAGAGTATCCCATCAGTGGAGCTCTGGCGTCCCTGGGATGCCGTCTCCTCTCTTTGATTCCTGCGACCAGGCACTTTTACGTGCCTACCTCCCTCACACCATTCAATCCAGAGCCCATAAAGCAAGTCTGCTGCTCTGCAGCTAGTTGGACAGGACGTGTTTGTAAGTGTTGCCTGAATGCACCGCCAGGCAAAATGACACCCAGAGGGCTTGTAAGACTTGTGATTTCTTCTCCAAGCCTGTGGCAAGAGACCATTTTGAGCTCCACCTCAGTTCTCCTAAACTTTTTGCCATTTGTGGCTTGTGACCATGGACCACTGGGGTTTATCTCATGATCTATACGGCATTGCAAATGCAATGTATTAACTCATGACATAATCATAAATGAAACACAAAAAGCGAATAATAATGGCCTGAGTGAAACACCGCATAATAACCTTCAAAGAAAAACATTTCTTGAAAAAATATTCAAATCAACATTAATTTCTAACCTCCATAGAACAATACTATTTTCATTCAGATAAGATATCATTCAACAAATATACATTTCAACGCTTTGTCCATATTGTGGAACGCATGATAAATCTCTTATTCTGTGGTTCATTTCTACATTTTAAGATATTCCAGGAGATTTAAGACACAAGATAGTGAGGTATGAGGAATGCAGCCTGAGTGAACATTGCCCTGGGGAAATATTTTTCAAGGAGGGTTTAAGGGCTCTCTCATTATCACTATAATGTTGAGAGAATAAAATGGGGGGCCCCTGAAAAGGTCCCCGAGGAATCTGCATGCAAGGGAGTTCACGCTACACACTACATCACAGGCTAATCTCTGAGGGAATCATCTGTGTGTGGATACACGAGGCACGTGTTGGTGCAACTGAGTAGCAGGTCGGAGACAGTGGGAAAAGCAGGGCTCCAAGCTCCATTAATGTTGCTGCTGCCATGTTTGCTCATCTGTGCAATTTCCAAATAACGTCATCACTCAGATACACTGGAGGCTATGCCTGATGCCTGTTGGCTTTCTCATGCTAAATGTACTGCTACTATGTACAATTGCATAGTCTAAGGTATTTGTAGATATAATGTTCAAGTACTAAAGTGCTACTTTTTTTTGTTTATTTAAATTGAGTTTATTTTTATTTATTATGTATTATTCATTGTGTAAAGCTAAGATGAAGGTGTTTTTTTGGTCATAAATGCAATAAATCCATGTTTTGCTGTGTTCTAAATCTTTCTGCAATAGTGGTATTTTTTTTTTTACAAAGTGTTGATATCTCATTTAAATGCTAAAATATAAAATAAAACATTAAAAGCTCTGTTCTACAAGTTTAAGAATGACGACACTCTGAGACTGAGGGTTAGATTGAAGCAGATTCAATAGTCAGGGAATTAAACAGTGGAGTTTGAAGGTTTCATTATTGACCTTGGAAATAGCAGGTTGACAAAAAAATGTTCAATAAAGGTCCAACTTACTTGTCATTCTCTACAGCTTTTAACTACATTTTATGGCCTGCTTCAGTGATAACAATTACAGCAGGAGGGCCGCGAGAAATGGTTAAAAGCTTAGGAGACAAGTTAGTTGGATCTTGTGTTAACATTTCTTTTGTCGAATTGAACAATTCTTAATGGTTTATAAACTTGTTTAATGTTTGAAATTAAAAGTTTGTATATGAAAGCCTGATGTATGGATTGAATTATGGATTTGCTCTTGCAGGAGACAAATCAAATTAAGGCTGCCGTATATTTAAATTATGCTTCACTTTGGTGAAAGTAGTTTATCTTTGCAGTGTGAAACCACAGTGGAATCTTGAGGGAGCATGAATAGTTTGAGGTAAACGTTTCTGGACAATATATGAAAGGTTCTTAGACGTCAGTACAGTCGTGATGTGTGCTGGAGTCGCTATAATTCACATAATTCATGATGAGGAATATACTGCACAGTTTCATGTTGTGTGACTGGTTTGGGTAGAGGCCAGACTGTGAAACAGCACTGTGACAGATCCACAGTGCTACATCACAGTTTTAACAGAACAGCCACAGTGTAGGCATGTTGTTGACTGAACATAACGCACCACTAATGTAATGTAAGAATGTGTTACCCGACCAGATGGGAATGTGTGCCCACGCTGGCGCTAAGAGTCGTGACAGAGCATTTCTTTTGACAAAGTGGGAAATCACCATCTATATGAGGGGATCATGTTATTTAAATGCATAGAATGCCACAAATTGTGGTACACTGAAGTTAATGGCACTTCCCCTCACGTTTTGAAGTTCAGCTGGCACTGCCACCTCATATGGCCTGGTGTTAATCTGCCATGAACAAGCCTGCATTATGCCAAGAGTGTAGTGGAAGTGAGTGGGAAACAGGTGGCTTCAACTTTTTCTCATTCCTGGTCTGAGTGTTGGTTTCTGGACGCAGAGTTGGACAGCCTGCATTCTTAGGGGGGAATTTCCTCCCAAGCTACTTCGTTAGTGATGAAAAATAAACCTCAAATACTACTCAAGTGTTTACATGTGTGGAGTTGTGCAATGCAGAGTCAATTTTAGTGTTTAAAGGACAAGTTCATCATTTTGGTAAATACGTTTGTTTTTGTTTTTTGCTGAGAGTTGTGGGAAGATTGATATCGCTCTCATGTTTGTGCAGTAAATATGAAGCAACCGCTAACAGCCTTAGTTACCTTAGCATAGCACAAAGCTAGCCTGGCTCTGTCCAACGATAAAATCTGTCTGTCACCTCTAATGCTTAAAGGTCGCATATTATGCTCATTTTAAGATTCATACTTCTAATTTGGGTTTCTACTAGAACATGTTTACATGCTTTAATGTTCAGAAAACACATTATTTTTCTCATACTGTTTGTCTGAATATACCTGTATTCACTCTGTGTTTAAAATGCCCCATTTTAGCTCCTGTCTCTTTTAGCCCCCCTTCCGAAAAAGCCTAGTGCTCTCTGATTGGTCAGCGTTTATGGGTCTTCTGCATCTGCGCTGTAGGAGTCTCTGCACTGTCATTGAAGCCAGGGAATGACTGTAATGGCACTAGCGGTACTTTCTACCTATATACAGTATAGTTGTGACATCACAACCGTCCGGAAGTCCTTACAGCTCGCTTTAAAGGCACAGTTTCTTAATACGGGCTATGTGCATTCTCTGTGGATTAAGCGTTTTAACAATTTGACAATATTTATACAGCACCTCAACCTTCTTTACAAAAAAAATACATGGAAATCTCACTTTTTAAAATAAGGGACCTTTAATCTGTTTAGAGGTGATGTTAGGAGGATTCGGGCTAGATGTTTGTCATCCGAACACATCCTCGACAGCTCAAAAATAAAAAGAGAACATAAATATCACTGTATGTAAATTATTGCATACAAATACTTGAAAGACAACAGACAGTCTCTTTTAAAAGAATGTCCACATCTCATCTTCAAAAGACCTTGTCCACTGTTATCACTTATATATCTTGGCAATAGCACAGAGTGTAATTCCATGGATTTGAAGAAATTGATAGCAGATTGTCTGCAAGGCTTCTGGCACGAGAAAATGGTAGTAACATCCCAATCACATCACAACTGTCTGTTTTCTCAACAAAGTGGAAAAAATCAGAAAGCTTTTTTACTTTTTGACTAGATGAAGATGAGGGCATGTAGCAGTGTTGGGTTTTGGAAAAGGTTAAGGTGGAAACTTAATGGAACAGGAAACGTTTTTGGTTGGAACCCATTCTAAGTTACAGATTTATGTTCTGCCTTATTTGATTGGCTGCTATATGAGGGAAATCACTTTTATCCCTCAGATGTAAAAGTCACACTGAAACCAAGCAGCGACTGAGAAATTATTGTCAAACAGTTGTCCTCTACAGCAACATTTCTGCACAGGTTGTATATTAGTTGTCTAGTATGTATGTAACCCCATTTTTAAACACTAATAGACACAGTCAGGTGTCAGTCAACAATACGCAGACAGCCTGGGGAGTCATGCGAACTCTAGTCCTCTGGTGCTGCACTTGGACATAGATGAGAGAGTGTGGGGAGAAAGAAAGAGGCCTGCTTTCCATAAAGTTCTGGTATCCTGTGAGGCAGCTCCACTTCATAATCATAAATCGTCTAGATGGAAATTGGGGGTTCATCGTATCCCAACATAACAGAGAAGTTTCAAAATCAAAAGATGGACTGGCGGTTCTCGTGACAGTTTAATATCAACGGAAAGATTTTGAAATTTCTCAGGGTTTCTTTTCAGTTTTATTTGAAGTTCTGCAGCTAGAGAGGGCAGCTACAGAATGTTTGGAGTTCAGTGCAAGTTCAGTTTGCAAAAAAACTTTCCTTCTTATGATGAACATATATTTCAACTTGTTTTCTCTTATCATCAGAACCAATGAATGTGAAAAGATGTGATTCTGGGTTTTTGAGTCTCCATGTGATGGACCCAGCGCCTTCATCTCTCTCCTGGAGGCTGTGGAGGACTGAGGTCCCCAGCCTCTCCCTGGCTGGTGCTCCGGCCAGCTCTAGCCCATGCGTGTAATGCTGTTTGTAATGAGAAATCTAAGCAGGGAGCAGCAGTGAGGCATGACAGGAATGTGTTTCCATTGGAGGGAGCTCCATGCAAGAAAAAGAGAGGAGAAAAAAAAAAAAAAGAATAAGAAGAAACGTTGAGGCAGAGTTGTGTCCAGAAGGAGCGCTCACTTGGGCCAAAGCGGAAGACTAATGTTATTGTACATTGGCTGTCACTCTGCCAGCCCTCCCTCACCAATTGGTTCCTGGTCTCCTTACCAGTTTCTCCCCCGCCTCTCTCCCTCTTTCTCTGCTTCCCCGAGACTCTGTTTGCTCAGGTGGACAGTGACACAGTTCTGAATGAGCCCCAGTCGTCCCCCCATCTGCACGCATGGCTGTAGACTGTGTCATCGAGTCAGAGTCCGGAGGGGCCTGCGGAGAGCTGGAAGTTGAAGCTTCAACCCGGGTTCACTCTGGATGGGAGGGAGCAGGAGGTTGAGGGACAAATACTAGGAGGAACAACACAGAAATGGAGGGAAAATGCAAATGCAAAGAATTGAGTGGCATAAACAGAGGGAGAACAAGCAAAGGTTGGGGTGAAAAAGGAGGAAAAGAAAGACGGTAAAGAACGATCGAGAGCGGGATGTGGAAAAAAAATCCGACCACCCATTTTGAAAATTAGAGAGGGGTGGTTGTAGTCTGTGGAGGCCGTCTTGGTTTATGGTCCATGGAGGATGTCTTCAAACAGTGCTGTTTAGAGTTTATTTTATCATGCCACGCCGCCTCAGACCCTCTGTCAGGAATCTCATTCTGCAAAGACTAATTACAGTGTAAACACTACATTAAAGTCTGCAGGCCACTCCACTTCACTGTTTACCTTTTCTTCCTAACAATCCTGACATCCCTCCACAGATTGATTTTTTTCCATAGAAACCTCCTCTGCTGGTGTTTATTTGTTTTGAAACTTGCATGCAATTCATGCTTGAATGGATGGACGAATAACAGCTCAGTTTGAAAGGCTGCAGAGTTGGTCCCACCTGCAAAATGCAACTACATTTCACTCTGAGCATAACCAGGTTCTGCAGAGAAAAAAAAGAGCAGAAAATACCAACGTTGAAGTTGCCAAAACATTCAACAGATGCAGTACATTGTATGACTGGTGACTGTCAAAGGGTCCAACACTCGAGGGAGTCAATTGAACACAAAACTAAATATCTCACTATTTATAAAAGAAGACCAGGAAACTCTGCTTCATTTGCACATGCATGGGTGCTGAGGAGTGGTCACTCAGTGTCAGTCACCTGCATGGCCGAGGCAGAGATCTTAATTACTACCACATGGCGGCCAAAGGGGCGGAAGAGAATGCTTTTAAGGCAGCCAGAGAGTTATAGCCCCCCAGATCTTTTAGCATATGAAATAAACAAGAGAACTGCTACTGCGTGCGAGTGTATATGTGTCACTGTTTGTATCCTTTGGATTTAGTTTTTTTCATTTTATGATTGCTGTAGAATACCTAACCCTACCTGATTGTCTTGCTTGCTGACACAGAAAGTTAGTTACAACAGTGGTGTAAAAAGAAGATCTTTTACTTTAGTAAAAGAACAAATACTACACCATTATAAGTCCTGCATTTATAATAAAAAGGATGTACAAAAGTATTACAAAATGTACTTTTAGTATCAAAAGTAAAAGTACTCATTAGGACGGCCTTCATTTGGGTAATATTACTGACTTATTATTACTTATGCATTAAGATATGAGTGGCTAATTTCAACAGCTTTATAAACTATTGGATAGTTTCTTTTGTACAAATGCGTCATATCTTATCAGCTTATCACGTTTTGCATGTAACAAGTAACTATATCAAATACAGTTAGTGGAAAATGGTGCAATATTAGCCTCTTTCATATGTAGTGAAGTAGAAGTATCTAGTCACATAAAATGGAAATACTCAAGTAAAATAGAAAGAATCTCAAAATTATGCTTACGTACTTTCAACATACTTATTTACACCCCTGGTTAATCAGGGTTAATATGAAATAAAAAATCAATAAAATAGGTCGTACAGTTACACACAAAAGCAGATTAATCCCTCCGTATTTGTCAGTATACGATAAAAATAGGAGGCTATAGTGTTGGTGTGTGTTATGTGATTTTTACACTGACACCTGAGGAGTGTTGATATTCAGGCTGGGCCGGTATAGCCGGCAGCTGCCTGGGAGGTGTAATAGGTTGTCTTACAAAGCACAGACAGGAAATGAACCCTGGTATCAAGCTTGAATCAGCTACATCTGGACTGAATTATTCATCCTGGTTGTTTTTGGCTGGTGATAAATGATTTAGTCGCACCGCTGACACCATTTCTCAAGAACAAATATAACTATGATATAGCACAATGAAAAAAAGTGGAAAAAGATGACGAGAATGTTGCAGTTATTCACCTGCAGCTGTAAGAAGAACTATTCAATTATAATAAAATGTTTTAATTTTGGCTCAATGGTGATTAAATATTTGCAAGGTTGAATCATCCCTAAGCTGTCTTTGTTGCTTGATTTGTCTCCTCACTGTGTTTTCTCTTTTGTGATTAACTGTGTTCTTAGACAATCAATCCACACTGTGCCTTCTGTAATTTCAAAATAAAGCAAACACATTATTATCCTTATCTTGACACAATGATCTGATGTCGAAGCTGATTCCAGTATTTTGTTGCACTTGCACACAGGGTGGACAAGAGCAAAAACATTCAAATATCTTCCCAGTCCAAATCAAACACTGCCATTTCTGGTGTGACCACAGGGGGAAGTTTAATAGCTCCTTGGAGGTTATGAACTGTTGACAGTTAATAAGTCATAAAATTCCCCCTTAAAGAGGATGCTAGATTCCATCTGCAGGGCACCCAGTACAAAGAGCCGGAAAGTAAATATCTCGCAATGGAAGTGGACTGGAATCTCTCAATGGCTGCTCATGGAGAGTCTCTAGAGCTTTTTCCTCAAGGTTTCGTGATTTCTAGAGGCATGGAGGAAAATGCTAACATTACTGAGTAATTTTCCCTTAAAGTAAACTGACTTTTTTCACGTTTGGAGAATATGAGGCTTTGAGAGTGGAGGCAGAACATTGCAGGCAACTGACCTTCGTGATTACACCTCATATTATTGTACTATTTCTCTTTGCCCCTTGGGATGTTTGCCATGGTAACAGCACACAGCGGGCTGTCTGGGCTGACCCATGCTGTCCTCTGCATTTCCCAGCTTGGCTGTGATGAAGGGAAGTCTCTGCCCATGATCCCTAACCCCTGATGAGGAGGGTTCTCAATTTCAGCTCCAGGTCCTGCATGGGCCTCACATCCCTCTCTGCTCCTTTGCCACCACTGTTCCACCCACGACCCCCCATTCAACCAAAAAGGGCATCCCTTCCTTCAATAAACAGCTATTTTCTGAGCCAAACTGTACTAGATTACCTAAACTGTCCCCTCTGGCCTCAAAGAGAACAAGTGTTGGTCGTCAGAGCCTGAGCACGCTTGACATTTTGATTAAAGAAATATTTCAACATTTTAGGAAGTACACTTATATGGCTATCAGCCAGTTAGATGAAAAGATCGATAGCACTCTCGTGTATGTACAGTAAATATGACACTACCACCAGTCAGTAAGCTTAGCTTAGAACAAAGGGGCTGTGCGAAAAAAATGTGCCTACCAGCAGCTCCAAAGCTCCGTAATCAACACGTAATATAGCTTCAGTTGCTGCAAAGGGATTGTCACTGAACGAATAGCAGATACATTTGGCATCAACAATTTGTGAATTGCCAGATACATTAATTAACAACATTAGTTAATATAAAAAGTTGATAAAAAAATTGGCAAAATAATAATTCAGCATAATGTTTCATGTTGCAAATTAATTATATAAATGTAATTTCTAGGAGAACCAGTTGGCTTTAGAGCTAACCGTCTCCTGGCTGTAGCTACATATTGAACGGAGGGACGTGAGAGTGGGATCAATCTTCTCATCTAATTCTCGGCAAGAAAGCCAATAAGTGTATTTTCCCAAAATGTTGAATTATTCCTTTAACAGGGCCTACTAGATAACATGACTGCCTGACATTATTTTTGAAGTAGAGTTTCCCATCTTTCAGCAAAGACTTGTGCTGTTAAGGCTATAATTGTACTATTCATGCTGGTTTGACAGGTGTCCTTGCCATATGCCGTGACACCGGCCTTAACAAGCCTGGAGCACTGGAGCGACCGGGCTCCACGTTGGTGATGGAGTACAGCCACAGATTGGAAAGAACAGAATCGTTCATGCAACTTCACCTGAGAGCAAAACTAACAATGCTTTGGCTGACTCTTCTCAAACTTTAGGACGTCCTATATCCTGGGATACCCAGAGAACAAAAGTTGTGTTTTTTGTGTCCTGTGGGGTTGAAAGAAGAAAATCTATTTACAAAAGCATGAAAATATTTTATCACTAGCAGCAGGGGCAGGAGTGTTTTAATGACCTGATCCACAGGCCTCTGGCTGGCTGCAGGCTTTCTCAAACTGCAAAGAAAGAGCCCACTTGGTCTGCCTGCCAACCCTTGGGGCAGCATTGAGATGAAACAGATAAGATGATTGTTTCTAATGAAATCCAGATCTTTAGGTCTATCTGGACGAGGACTAGCTGGGCCCCTTCTCCATTTTTTTCCGTTTCTTTTTTTTTGTTGAAGGGGGTGTTCCATATTGATCTTGAATTTGAAGGGAGACTGTGGAAGTCGCTCCCTAATTCAAACCAGAGCTCCAGTACCAGTCCTGGTGGAGCTTTGATGCTTTGAAATTCTACAAGCGAACACGACACTGTCAGCCTGCTGGACCCTGTTGTCCTGACAACCCTAATTATCTTCCTTTACAGCCTAGTTTTTACACAGGAAGGGGACCATTATGTTCTTTAGGCATTTGCATCTCTCTGGGGCAAGTGTTAAAGGTCAGGGAAATGAACCAAAATAACATAACATGAATACAGCAGAGCAAGCGTATGCGTGTGCGAGAAAAGGTGACTCACTGCAACACAGTCAATACTTTGGCAGGCATGTCTTTTGTAAAATATTGCTTGAATTACTTACTTGAACACGTGTTCCCAAGGACAGTTGAAACTCCAACTGTCTGCAGTATTTTGTCAAGGTTACAGTGAAGAGCCTCTTCATATCACTACATGTTTCTTTTTTCGATTGTCTTGCTAACTCACTGGACTTTTTTTCTTTCTATGCACCATTAAAACTAAATTCTACATATTCTTTGTCCAATAAAAAGCACAGGAAACTGCATGCGTTGTGAAATAATGAGCTGTTCTCTACTGCTTAAGAGAACTATTTTATTAATAGGCTACTTTGAGCTTGCTCCTAAAAAAACAGCAGTCCAATCACAATACATTATTCATTCTTATAATGTGATAATACACTTGTAATACAAAATAAACACAGCACTGTTTTTCCTGATGGGTTTCCAGTTGTGTTCAGACTTCGTCCGTGGAAAGTTAATGTGCCACATGTACTTCTTTGCTCTTGGATAATGTACGCTGGTACCAGACTATTTGGTTCAAAAACAGCAGAACATGGCCCAGACTAAACTGCTGCTTTTCACACAGTAGATACTACAGCTCTGACATCTTGTTCATATATTTTAAAAAGGGAAAGTGAATGGCTGCCAATCACCTGCATCAAAGAAGGGCTTTCAAATGATTAACAAGGATTTAATTCATTGCATGAGGCTTTATTTCCTGTTTTATATACTTTGGATGAATACAAATGCCAACCACTGAAGTCTTGCAAATATAATCATGCAGTCGTTGATGTTGCAGGTATAAATGGATTGAAACTCTCAAACAAACTCAACATTTGGAGTGAAATAAAATGAATTTATTTAGTTAGTCTGTCTGCCAATGTATTATCATTTATATACTCTAAATCTAAGCAGGGAGTGTTAAAATGAATAAAGGCCAGGGTGAAATGTGAGCTGAGAATCCAACCACCAACATTTACTGTTAAAACATTCTCCAATCAGATTTCTGTCTTTTACTAGAGTGGGACTTCTGTAGGATTTCCTTGATGTGCAATCATGCATATAAAAAGGATGAGATATTGTGTAAAAATGTCAAGTAATACAAATTCAAAGAGATTGAAAGTCACGTCAGTTATCACCCAGATCTTATCAGACTGACCAGTGTAGCTGAATGAAGTGGCCTTAAGTGGTGTCACTCTGCCAGGGGTCACAGAGAGCTGCGAATCAAAGGGGGAGCCAGAGGTTGACCAAACACACTGTTCTCCCACTGCCCTTGTGTAAAACTATCTGCCAAACACCAGTGGTCCTCTTTGAACTTGATTTAGCACTAAGGTCACAAACAGCCACTCCTCTGTTGTGGAGGACGAAGCCGGCACCCTGATGACATGGAGATAGAGGAGATGTATGTATTATGTATTTATGTTGTCTTACACTGAGATTATCACTGGGTTCTCTAATGGGGGTCTCACACAGACTTCACTGTTATTATAGTGAATTATAACTATAACTGTGCAGGCTATTAAACTTCCAGTTTTTCACTTTTATGAATAGGGAAGTATTTTTTCATGTGTAAATATTTTTGAATGTTTTAGATTTACATTTTTACACAAATTGTTGTTCTTAAGTTATGCCTGTGCAATCAGCATATTAATGCATCACAATTACAGTTCAAGCTATCAGCGAAATACCAAAAAACAGACAAAATGCTTTTAATAATTAGCATTAAAAAACTATTTTTAATCAGCTAAAAAAACATAAACAAAATAGTTGCTTATATATAAAACAAAAAAACTTGGTTTTCTTATTGTTACTGTTGTTGTGTTGTTGATGTCATCGTTGTGGTCATCTGACCAGGTGGCTCCTCTGTCGGTGGACTGAAGGATCCTGACGCCACGTGTGCTAAGGCAGCGTCCTGCACCGACGCTCCTGCTGGGATGTGAGGAAATACATCATGAGTCATAACTTATATAGAACATTAAAGCCAGGTGAGAACTTGCCTAAAGCAACACATATAAAAATGTATCCTGTTTATTACTCAGTGACATATGATATGGCAAAAGTTGAAAAGATGATTAAAGTTTTGGCCTTTGCTTTATATACTGTACTTCACAGATGGTTGTCCAGAATGCAAATTTCATTCACTTATTTATTCTACATAAGCAGTTCAACCACATAGTGTAGGTTTTTTTATTCCAGTTGGCAGTTCTATAAATCAATTGGTTGGTGCTATATTTGATTTTAGCACATTTCTCTGTTATTATAGCTTTTTTAAAGCCATTTAAGAGTAAATCCTCAGGATTTTTGTTACAAAAAAATGTTAAAGTTTTGGTTTGGCATCATCCTTCCTTGATGACCCTAAATAGGGTTTTTATTTAGTTTTTTAATGCTACTGTTTTGTGCATTTTGTGATTGTATGCATTACTAAATATGGCACAAATGATAAAGAGTTGGTTTGTTGGGCATGTCCATTTTTATCAAAGACTAATAGTCTGTATTAGGACAAGATGTTTCCAGTGATTTAGAATTAGATTCTCCTGCATCTTCATAATGCATGCTAAGAATTCACTAAATTGGATAAGAATAAAGTGTTTAAAATGGTTCAGAGGGAATAAGGAGATCATTGTAACTCTAGGTAACAACACATCAATTATCAGTGTGACATTAGAGTCCCGGTATTCAGTGTTGGTGGGACTTGTGGGCCAGCAGGTTAATGAAGGCAATGGGATTAATACCCAGGGAGTGGTGGAGAGCCCTCGGGGACAGGAGCAGGGACGCTGCATCATTAGAGCCCTATTAACCCCAGGGCAATACAAGGACTGCTGAATGTTTCAATCAGTGCCTCAATAAGGGACAAATTGTGCTCTGCCTTTATTCACATCCAGGAAGAAGCTACATTAAATCAGTTGAGATTTTAAATAACGTTCTCTCTCTCTCTCTCTCTCTCTCTCTCTCTCTCTCTCTCTCTCTCTCTCTCTCACACACACACACACACACACACACACACACACACACACAGATGTTTATTATAAGATATAATATTGGATGTATACTCATTTTAATAGATTTAACTTTTTACAGTGAGTTGGGACATTTAATCAGGGAACTGATGCATGTGCTTTATAAGCTTCACTGTGTGGTTCAGTTTCCACAATGAGTGAAGCACTCATCAAACAGTTTACATTCTATAGTGAGGTATTCTTTTTCCCTCTGCCCTCAGAAAATAATCCTTTGTATTTCATGCTCAAACTGGGGCTACATTTATATACTCCATCTTGATTGAACATAAACAGGAATGTTTGAAATCACTGCGTTGGACTATGACTGCCCTCCACTCCATCTGTATGTTTATACTTCCTGTAAGAGGCCCTCTATTTATGGACAACCGAAGAACACAAATAATCATCCCCCTCCAGTAAAAAAATCTGCTTTTATTATCTGCAACGTTTTGCAATGCCTTTGTGTACGCTCACGCTGCCTTCTGATTGCCTGTTTATTATTCCAGCGTTTCTGCAGAGCCAATGGGGATCCGGCCAATTCTAAAAGGTGCCAATACTTTTTCAGCCTTTTCCTGTCTGTGACATCATTGTGCATTCACACTGATCCGTGTCTTGTCTGCAGCCTGGGTGGCACACATCACACGCAACAAAGATTGAACACAAGGTGCACACGTTTTGACTGTGCCCTTTGGACGTGTATCAAAGGACATCTCTGGTCCTGGATACAATCACATGGATGCCTAAATCATGCCGTCATTCTTCATGACCAGTGTGCATTTTACTGTGATGAAACGCTGACCTGTTATGCCTTCATATTTTCAGTTGAAATCTTTAATTTGCCAACATAAATATGGTGTGTCAACAAGCCCTCAACCAGATTTAAACAAGAATCTGTTTAACATTTTCTCAAACAGCCAAGGGCATCCAATTCCTCCTGTTGAGTCCACTTTTATCCAAATATTTCAAGAAATAATGTTTCATCATTGTAACTTTTACATTGATCATTTTCCTCAAGGGCCATACAACTCTTCAGACATAAAGTGTCATGTTGTTTATGATCTCAGGATGAAAGTCTTTGAATTTTTATCTAAATAAAAAAGGAGACATTTCATTCAGTATCAACGTTTTTGGTCTTTTTTTCATGTTCATGTTAATTCTTAAATGCAAAATACATGATCAAAACAAGTTTAATTTGTCCTTTTTTTTTCAAAGATGAGGATCAAAAATGCAGTTTGCGGTTGTCTGAAAGCATGAGCAGGAATCAGTAAATCGTCAACATTTTGCAGCTTTCAGTCAATAATTTTGCCAAATACTTTTGAAGCCAAATACCCTATCACCTCTCTTATTGTTTCCTTCTCATATGTTTCCATAAATCAAGTAATTGCTGCACAGGTGTCTATTCAAATATTTTTCGGCATTAAGTATCCTCACTTCTCGATGCCAGGTTAGAGAGACAGTAATAGACCCTGTCTTGGATTAAACTGATTTATAAAAAAGACAATGTTTTATATTCATGGAAAAATATTCTTGAAAGTTAGATTCCCACATATTTACAGTGATGCTGATCAGTTTGTTATCAGTCCTTTAAAACCAAAAGTTGATTATCAAGAGTGTAATGTGTGATTTCAGGAGATACGTTTTGAAATGATGATGAAAAAAGAAAACTGTGAAACCTTCTGAACTTTGGAAATTTGTTCAAACTTTTATTGTTGAATGAGGTTTATATGATTGCAGAAATATGAGTTTCCAATGGGTCAGAGCGCAATGCATTTTCAGAAACACACCTGTGCGTCCATTGTTGCATGTTTTTTATTTAGGAAAGGATTCTCATCTAAAGTTTGTAGTATGCTTTTACAGCCACAGCTATTTTGTTTTATATTCAAGCTTTAATTCATGGTAAAACAGATTAATCTTGTGGCACAAATCTGGTGACAAATACACTCTAATAATCTGACAGTGCTCCATGACTTCTTGTCCTGTCTATGCACCGCCTGTCTATACCTGTATATCGCATTGCACTTTTCTGCTCTTTTTGCACTTCTGGTTGGACCCAAACTGCATTTCGTTGTCTTTGTACTTGTACTCTGCACAATGATAATAAAGTTGAATCTAATCTAATCTAATTGAATCTAATGATTTGGTTGTTTTTCTGTTTCAGTTTTAAATATTTAAACCAGAACAGATTCAAAATGAGATGGATCATTATCATCTTTCTCCTGCAGTGAGTAGATGAGAAAAGGGGCGGAAATATGAAAATCCATCCTTTATTATTTGACAAAGTTTAACATCTTCCTCACTTGATGCCAGATCTCATGGTGTCATGTGAAAAAGTATACACATCTGCAGGTGCTCATTTTCAACAGAAGTAAAGGTCAGAGGAACTTTAACAGTCATAGCTGCTATCTGCTCAGAGATGCACAAAGATGATGTTTTTTTATATGCATATCCTTCGCATCATATCCAACCAAATTGTCTTCAAATGTATTGCACAAAAACAAAATTTTCACAATTTTCCATCTTTAAGACACCTTTTATTACCATGGCACTTTTCTGATATGTGTATTAAATAAAATGCTCTCTCATCAAAGAACTGCATAGATGTTTATGTATTCAATAATCAGCAGACTCCAGATGCAGGAGGTATGCACTGTAGCTGTCTGTTTCTGTTTAGCCTCTCCTTTGTTTCCTTGCCTCAAGTGCATTTCTGTACTCTGATCTTATCTCCACGCAGTTCAACTACTCCTGGCTTTAATATGCACTTTCTGAGGCATTGTTAAAGGTGTGGATGAAACTGTGTGTGGGCCTGAAAAAGTTTGATTACCAACCAGAGGACCTTTCAATTCTCACTGAGGCTCAAAATGGAAAATCTGGAATTTCACTTAACGTTGTGGCCGTAAAGTCTGCACCTGCTCTTTCCTGTTGAGCTCAGAAATAAACTGTTAAATGCAACAACATAAAACAAACAACAAACTGAAGTCTTCTTGAGTGCACATATTTTTAAAGTTATTCTAACCATCTCTTACAGTAATTATCAGGTACACCATCTATTTTCAAGTAAGCTGCAATTGAAAAGTGTAATCAAATAAAGATTTTTAGAAATGGAAAAAAGTACAAGTAAAAAAAAAAAGAATGAAATCTCTTTTACAAGAAGCTAAATATGGAGGCCAGCATAATAAATAATTGATATATCACCTGTCAGCTGCTGGTGCACGTGAATGAACTGCGATATGTAGTTACAAAACCGAGAGCTTTTATTATTATCAATTATAGTATTGCGCCAGGCCCCATGACTACAGTTTACTTAGGTCTATTATTATTATTATTATTATTATTAGTATTATTATCGTTAATATTATTATTATTATGAATAGAGGTTGTATAATAACTTTTAGTAACTCATTAATATCACTGATTTAATATCAACGTTATAGCTGCACAAAAACATCCAGAGCAAATGAATCATTTGGATGAATGGAAACTTGTTACTCAGATAATATAGAAATAGAGAACAAAGTCAAATCTAATTTGAAAGTGCAGTCAATTTAGTCTATTTATTATTACTCATATCGTCCATGTCTGACACAACAGTTCTCGTATAGGCTTAGTCAGGGGTTAAATATGTGTGATAGATTCTCGTCCGTTAGTTACTCCCCTCCTTTAAACCCCCTCCCTCCCCCAAACGCGCGCGCGCACACACACACACACACACACACACACACACACACACACACACACACACACACACACACACACACACACACACACACTAACACGCGCGCTCTTCAAAGTAGTCTAAATCTTTGACAGCAGAAGGCCCGTTAGTGTTGGAAGCTTTAGAAAGAAACATCCTGATCTTTATATACAGTAGGCTATCTTAAAGCCAAATAATCAGCAAGTCAACCTCTCACACGATCATTAATACAGACTGTTTAGCTTTTCGTTCAGCCTACCTTTGTCTCAGCGCGTTCAGTCAGCTCCAGATCATGTTACTCCCTGCAGGTGGCCCTTTTTATTAATCCATTTTAATCAAAGCTGCTGGATGATTTTAATGTAGGACTGCAGACTCACAGTCTGTGTGGAAGCAAAGCTCCTCCGAGCTCTCTCTCTGCAGTAATGCGCTGCACGGCGAGTCTCTGCACAGTCTGAACATCTGCTCGTTTCACGTGACGTTTTTTTAAAAATACTAACATCTGTTCTAAATAGGTTTCATTCTGTGCCTCTGCATCGTGTCAATTGCCAACTCCTCTCTCCTGAAAGAAGGGGAGAGGAAACTTATTTAAGCCTATTGCGTTGCACAAATGCTGGGAATTTAAAAATAGGCTGCAGCTTCTATTTATTGTAGGCCCTGTATATTTATCTGGCATGAACTGAAAACCTAACCGTAAAAGTTTAAAGAAAAACGGCTTATTCATCTGGACTGTGTGTGTGTGTGAATCATGTCCCCCCAACATTTCAGTGAGATGGCCTCTATATGTAAAGACCTACAGCCTACCTTCTCGGCCTCCTTAAATTTCATAGACATCTGGGAATTCCATACATGCCTCGGAAGCCAATTACACACCTTCAAACGGGCCCACACTTTGATTTGGACAGTGAGAAACTTTCTCAGATCACTGAGATCAACCACAGCACGTTAACAGTATGAACGATTTATTTAGTGACAATAATCAGGAATACCTTTCCTACCTTGCGAAAAGACGCAGAAAGTATTACTGGTTATCATGTTGCAGATATGCAGACTCACAAGAGATTATTGCCAATACAATAGGTAAACTAATCCCATTTATTATGTAATTGTTTGAATTTGTCCTCATGCATTTATATAGCCCAGGCATCGTTATGCTGCAATAAAACAGTATATATAAGAAAGTCGTGTTAGTTTGTCAAAATGTCTAAATCCTCAGCATGTAACTGCCCTGCTGTTTATGTTCAGCTGCTGGCAGAAGAGAGACTGTATCTTGGGCCCAATAGCAGGTTGACATGACCTCAGTGTAACTTATTTACTCATAACGGTGCGTCTCAGGTCCAGTCCGTAATCCAACTGTAAACAAATCCAGGAAAAGAGAGAGTGAGAGAGAAACTGGAGACTAAACGAGGCCTTTCAAATTTTAATTAAAATGGAATTCTAACTTCGTTTATACAGACTAACTCTGTTTTCTCTACAGCAGACATTTTTTCCGCCATAAAACCCTTTCTCACGTTTAAATTTTTTTTTTTTTTTTTTTTTTTTTTTTAGTTTCAGCTATAAATGCGGAGAAAATGTATTTTTCTTTGTTCCTTTTGGATGTGTAACAATGGGCTATACAGGCTATGAAAAATAGCTGCATGTTTCTCCACCGCTTTCACTCGAGCCAATAATAACTCCATCTGTTTTCCCAAGTGACTGGCGATATAGTGGAAGCTTTTGCCATTAAATCTGATGTGAAGTAACAGTCCACGAGATACATGCATGGAAGCTGTTTCGTGTCATCATTTACCTTGTCTACCAACTAACCAAAGTCCAGTTTATTTTATCTTCATTTTGGCCTCAGCCGTCTGCTATTAACAATTCAATTAGCTTGACACAAAAAAGAAAGAAAGTCAAAGGCAAACACTTTACTCGTCATTTTCTTTAATGCAAAAAATATACAGACATTTACAAAAGAAACGATGATAAAAATAGGAATGTATTTGTATTTCAGACACAGGATCTATTCCTCAATATAACACGTTTCATCAATAAATAAATAAATGTATTCTGAAAATATTTTGTTGTTGTTGCACAGGTTAGATCCACACAGTCAGCCTATAATGTGAGCTACACCACCAGTTGACAGTCTCACAACTGATTCAATAATGCACTTTTACCTCCACAGAAATAAGTCCAAAGACATGCATTCAAAATATCCTTTCCTTAAAAAAATAAAAAAAATAAAATAAAAAAAGCCTAAAACATGAGTGTGTGGAGCTATAGGCTATCACACGGCTGCAGGTCCCTATCGGGCCTCTGCAAAAATGATCCCCCAGAGCTTCTGTGGTCTTTGGTTTAAATAGAGTGATCCCATGTATCCAGCATTGGACTCCAGATTTGTCCCGTCGGAATGTGATAAGTAGATTCAGCAGTCATCTGTAGGTTAGACAAGGCATTAGGCTAATTATCACTAAACTGTGCAGATAAGTAAACAAAATAAGCTTCATTAGACAACAGTTATAGCCATAAAAGAACATTTTCTAGAGGGTAATTTTTTTCCCCCACAGTTGAATGGATTTTAGTTGAAAATCAAGCGTACCATAGGGCATAATTTCTCCAGATGTTAGTGGGATGTTGACATGGACCAAGCGCCCTCCATCCTCCACACAGAGAAGGCGTAGCTCAGCCTCTCATGAGCCACATAACTACAACTTGACATTTTGGAGTCCAGCTCGTCGCTCTGCAGCACCTGGTAGAGAAAGTCGATGTATCTGGCTGCAAGTTTTAGGGTCTGTATTTTGCTGAGTTTGTCCGAGGGCAAAGTGGGGATAATTTTCCGCAAAGATGCAAACGCCTCGTTAAGAGACTGGGTCCTCTGTCGCTCCCGGACGTTTGCCATGACCCGCTGCGACTGGAGCTCCTCGAAAGACTGGGGGCTGCTGCTGCTGGACTTCTTCCCTCTTTTCCCAGGGGTCGGGCTATCTGAGTCCTCCCCGTTTTTCCTGCTCGGTCTCCTCTTCCTCCCACACCTCTTCGGCTGTCTGTCCAGCTCCCCCTCGCTGTTGCTCAGGCTGTCCACAGGAGAGACAGGAGAGCTTCCCGACTCTTCCCCCAGATTTTCCTCAGACATCTCCACTTGGGTAGATGGCGACAAGAAAGTGTCCAAAAATTGATTTCCCTCTCATGAAGTCACGGAATTGATCCACCTGTAAGTTTATCTGGTTTTGAAGACACCAAAGTATCCATAGATGGGTTTCTGGGAGGACAAATCTTTTCTGATACTTGAGAAACTTAGGCAGTTCTTATAGGCTGCATGGCGTAAACTTTTTGGGAGGGACAGGATTGGTCAAGAAGATGGATTACGTGAAGCGAGGGGTGGGAGCATCCAAGGAACTATTAGAAAGCTCCTAATATAAGTCAGAGTTGGAATAGATAACGCGGTTATTTCATATCATTACACAATTATTACCAAAACAACCAAAATATAGTTATAGTGTAGAATAATAACAATAACAATTATGTCAGTATTAGGAAGTTATCTTTTCATTTTCATTTAATTAAGTTCACATCAACGAGGAAAAATCGAATAGTGAACTGTCTCAGTATACTAAAAGGGACTTCAAAACGAAATCACATTTAAAAAACAGCTAATTTTAATTTAAATTAACACATTGTAACAGCCTTGCTTTTCCTGCAGGTCTGAGCTCAAACAATGCATTTTTATTCCTTCATCCATCGGCATCCCAAAAAAATAACTATTGTCCGATCACATCACTGCTGCTGTATGTTTGCTATAATCTCCAGTAAGTGTATGAGCTGACACTTCTTTTTTGAAATAGCGTTATGCAACCTTGGCTCATCTCTATAGACCTAACCCACAAGGAGTTTGGATTTATGTTTCCATCTAGTCTTACTTAAACCAAGTGAGATCAAAAGACTTTCATATAGGCAACATATGATCCCAATCTCACATTTTTTAAATGCAGCCCGTACTGCAGATTTTTAAACTTTTCCTTGGAGGACTGCTGCATGCTTTAATTATATTCCCCCACAAGAGGGCATGTTTTTGGTATACTGTAATATACCATAAAATATATGTAAAACTGTGGTAAAACAAAGTTTATGTTTTTTTGCTCTTCCATAAAACAATACAAGAAGTGATTATTCCCTCAGTTCTAGTCAGAGAAGAGGAAATGGCAGCTCCGTAGTTAAGACCTTCTGGTATTTACTAGGTGGGTGATACAATATCCATCTTGTTTAGTGGAGGATTACTTTGTTTAGGTTGAGATGGCTGTGGTCCACAGGAGCAGCATCTGGTTCAGGAAACAGGGGGGCAGTCAGGGTCAGAGGTCACAACACCAGTGAACATCTATTTACATCCTTGTGGAGGCCTGAGAGTGAAGTATTGTTCCAGGAGAAACACAGGCTTGTTTAAGTGTAAAGGTTTACATTTTAACTAAAGAAAATGCCACATTTTGTACATTTTCTGGCAAAAAATGACACCCTCGTTCATTCACAACACTCTGCTGCAAAGTAAAGGTGACATTTCAAGTTTGCAACTTGCATATATATATATAGAAAGAGCAGCTCAATCCTCTTCAAGGTGAGTGTACCTGTCTGCTGGCCCTGTCCATGGTGCTGATCTCAGCACACACACACACACACACACACACACACACACACACACACACACACACACACACACACACACACTATACCTGCTGTACCTCACAGGTATGTGCTCCACCACCTTGTCTGAATCTTTTTTCCGTTGTTTTTTTGCCGGATCTCGTGACAAAAGTAGCAACGAGTCAGTATGATTTACTTTTATATTAAATATTAACAGCTTGCTTTGCTGCTTCTTAAAAATAAAACATGTTACATACAGTATTTCATGCAGTGTGCATTTTTCATACAAAATGTGTGATTCCATATGCTTTTAAGTATCTTTTGGCTTTAAATTAGTCTTTACAGTGGTGAAAAGTAACTAAATACATTTACTAAAATTACTGTGCTTTAGTACAAATTTACTTGTACTTTGCTTATCGATACTACTACATTTCAGAGGGAAATATGTACTTTATACATTCATTACTTTTCAGATTAAGAGTTTTAATACAAAAACACATGAACAATTTATCAGTTATGACGCATTGTTATAACAATGAGGCAGTTCAATGTGCACATGAAAGTACTGCTGACATGTAAACATGATAGCGTTGTGTTACTTTGAGTAAATTGATCTGAATACTTCTTCCACCGCTGTGCCTTTATTAGGTAGTGCACAGTAAAGAGGTGAGAGGGAATGAGCGTAGATGGTATGCAACAAACGTCTGTTGCTTCCTTTTTTATATTTCTTTTACCTGCTCTTGTTATTTTGGTTCGTTGACTGGTATTTAAGATTACACGCAGATTGGCTTCCTTCTTTCCCTTCACCTATCAACAGAGCTTCATGATTGTATGTCTTTTATTGTGATGTTTTAATTGAGCAAATAAACCCAATAAAACAGTCCCCACTCCATCCAGGGATGTTTTGATTGGCTGCTCAACATCTTAGACCCCTCGACCATAAGCACACACCATCATCCCTTACTTTAAAAATAATAATAATGCAAAAGCTAGTATTTACTCCCACTCTACATATACATTTCTTGGCAGATTGCTCAGTAGAGTTCAGCTCTTTGCTGCTTAAGTGACTCTGAGAAAACACAGCTGCTTCTCGGGAATATGATGTCATCACAGGACAACTCCTCCAGTGTTGATCTTTAATAAGGACTAAACCATTCATCAGTCAGTCACAGAGTGCCTGACAATTACAAGTACATGAAGAGGAGATAAACCGCGCTGATTGTTTTTCAATGTGATTTACCGTACGCTGCTGTCTGCTTGGCCTGGAGCAGTGGACAATCACTGATGAAAAAAGTCTTTGTCCTTATCAATGAGCAGTGAGTGAGTGTTATGATAAAGTCAAGTGTATATTTCTGACTCATGCAACTTGACACACCAGCCATTTGTGACCCCAGAGCGTCATTAACCACCCTTCCCCGAGGTCACATCAAGGCAGACACAACTCAGGCTCTCACTTTACTAAGTCCTGAGCCACAGCCAGATCCACAGAGACCTGTCTATTTTCTCTGTTCGAGCCTTGCAAGGCAGCGTTTCTCTATCAGCCTACTCATATCTTTTGAAATAACAAACCACAGTCATCCACATATATGAGGCTCCCACAATTGACAGTGATATTCTTGTTCACTCCATTAAAGATGAACCGCAAAGAATGCCAGCTCGCCAAGATGGATCAACTGCATGGGATGAGAAAAGACAGCGGTGTGTTCTTCAAAGACCAAGTCCCTGATAGCCTCTAATCAACCCTCAGCTCTAACAAGGTTAAACAGCAGAGTTGGATGACAGCATGTTTCCTCAGCAATAGTCTGAAAATGTCCCATTCTACAGAGAAATCCAGACATCATATCAGGGCATTGCTGATAACAGCAGTCCAGTGGTGGTGAGAGAGGATCTGGGGTGTCTCATCGGGAGGTGAGGATGAAAACAGGCCTTTATAAGCTGTCTGGACACATAGGAGCCAGGACTCCTGAAGTTAGCTGTAAAAGAAAGCCTTTGAAAGCTGAGTGCTTTGATGTCGCAGGTTCTAATCCTGTATTCTTGTAGCAGAGCACAATTTCACCTTGTCAGAAAGAGCTGCGCAAAGACCCAAGCCCATTCCTGGAATTTTATCTCATGAAAAGTATTGATTTTTTGTAGAGTGAAAGGCTGTTTTTGTGTACGAGGAGATGCACGTGCGTGAGTGTAATAGATGTTCTGTTAAATCTATTTGTGTCGTTCCTAATGACTCTGTGGGATATCAGACAGCTCTACCGCACAATGACACCTTATTAGCCACTAAGAACCAACAAACCTCCAGTATGTTTTCACAGCTTGGAAGCTCAGGGTGATGTGGGGTCTGTGGAAGAACTAGCATCTCAGCAGCATAATCTCTGTCACACACACACACACACACACACACACACACACACACACACACACACACACACACACACACACACACACACACACACACACACACACACACACACACACACAAAACAAACACAAGCCTTCCTCCAAGAGTTTGAGAAAGTGTTTCACTGGTCTAACCTTCCTCCCAAACAACAACACAAGATATACTATGTATTACGGAAAAACAAAAGCATGGCAAATCACTGAATTTGGCATTTATCCCATATAACCTTACTTCCTGTCAATGTAGACTGTAGAGGAACATCAGCTCATATAATCTGTGCCCTGGCCACTGCTAAAACTTAAACCTCAAGACCACTGAGCCATGCATTCTGCTGCCTATAAAGCCTGCTGCCAGCCAGTAGACCACACACACTTTCACCCAGGCTGCTGCAGCATGGAGACCATTGCACTGACCCATGCAATGAAAATATCTGTTCACAGAGTTACAGTAGCTTTACCATATTGTGGTGGGACTGTAGGAGCTTGACAGGTGCCGCTCTGAGTTTAGAGATACTCCGTCTGCATGTAGCTCATAAGGAAATGGAATGGAAATACACTCAGTTGCTCGTTTATACACCTATGCAGTCTAATACAACAGTCCTACCTATGATCATCTTGGAGACTGCCGTTTGTGGTGCTGTTTCACCTGAGCTAGCTAACGCTACAGCTCGGCTGAGGAGGACATGTTTGCATCTTGCGCTGTCATGAGCAGAAGCCCCTTGTGGAAAAATATGTATTTTTGGTTTTGGGGTGAACTGTCCCTTTAAGTATCAGTATTAGATCAAATGTGTTGGAGAAGAGAGCCAACACAACAAAAAAATGGTCACTTTCTTGACTGCACTGTGCAGAAGATAAACTGACCCAATTGAAAATGTGTTCATAATGAAATACAAGTAATGATATCACGTAAATTACATGCAGTCAAATAAACATAGCAATAAAACTCTTGACACTAAAACAGCAGTACAGGCAACTCTTGGTACTGCTCTAAAACAATTCCTTCTTACAAAACTCTTACAGTAAATGGTGGAGTCTTTTCATAAGCACACATCCAAAAGTGCTTTGCAGGTGCATGCTGGGTAACAAAAACAGGAAAAAATAAATAATTCTCATCCACTGCTGTCATGTTCCCATGAGCTAGTTCTTCTTTTTTTGTTTCATATATTCAGCATAACTGACAAGATGACTTGGCAAAGACCACCTGGTTGGAATGTCATCAGTCATGCTCCCAATGTGCAAAAATAAAAGAAGAACTAACTGTTGTGAATGTAACAGCAGTGTCTTTATCTTCATCTGTGGCTTAACGCCCAGCGAAATAACTCTGGCAGAGTGCATGTTGAAAAGCAGTATAACATGCCATGTCACATAGACTTATGTTAGTGATGAGCATAATGTCAGTAGTCCAGTGTGGTTCTTCACTCTAACCGCAAGTTCTGTGAGGAGTCCCACCACAGTCCCTGTTAATAAGTGCTCTGTGTGGAGAGAGGAGGTCGAACAGAGTGCTCCAGCTGCACATGAGGATGAATAGTATACAGGGGGATGATGGGCAGAGGTGTGGGGGCGGAGGTGCGAGGACCTGGGGAGTGATCAGGACAGAGGAGGGTCTCCCATCCTTTGCCAAAAAAACCACAAGAGTTATCTGTAAATAGATAGATATAAAGATAGATAGATAGATAGATAGATAGATAGATAGATAGATAGATAGATTCATAAAAAAATGCCATTTTGCAATTTCACATCCCCCGTTTCAAGGTCTATCTATTTCAACCCAACAAGCACACAGCATAATAAATTCAATGGCACTCAAACAAACCTTTGCAGGCAGTCAATTCTAAATTATGTGAGGTAGTAATGACACTAACTCTCCTCTGAACCGCAGCTGTGTTCCCATCTCCCCCAGATTTCTGCTCACCTCTGCTCCTCCCTGTGTGTCAGTTAGAGGTGACCTCCTCCTCCTCCTTCAGTCAGACCAATCTGTCAAGACACAATAGGCTACCTCTCCAGCTATGTTGTTTTTGGAATGGGAACCGTTCAGCTCCGCTTGTTCTCCCTCTTGGTTAACAGAAATTAGACAAGAAGCCACTCTTCTTTGAAGGATTTGTCTCGGCTGACTGTAGATTTTACGCTTTTCTTTTCTTTTTTTTTCCTTTTTTTTTGGCTTTCAGGATGTTGTTTATTTTCACTCATCAATGTGGAAGTTGTGTGTTCATGGCTACCCAGCTGGGGATCTTTTTCAGGATGTGAAGTCATCATCACCAGCTTGATTATCACCTTCAACAATGAAGAGCATAAGCATAAAGAAGATTATAATAACTTAAAGTTAAGGTGTTGATTTAATTTTCACAAAATGATTTCCTCATCAATATAACCAGCATTAGCTGATAACTATCTGTCAGGATGGAGGTGGTTTGACTCAAATCTGTTAAAGACATTACTTCCTGTTGTGAAGTGTAGATACCTGCAGATCAGGCTGATCTCACCATCTCCTGGGTATTCTGTAAGTAATAGCAGGTAACCGGAATGTTATAGGCAGCAGTGATTGTGAGACTGTACATTAAATGTTTTCCTTACGTTTGGTACTCTACTGTGGTGGAAAGTATTTCCTTAAGTAGCCTATTGTAGGCTACTTAAATACAAATTGAGGTACTTGTTCTTTACATGATCATTTCTGTTAAATGCTACTTTAGACGTTATACTACTCTCCCCTACATTTACTTTTTACTCCACTTTACTTATTTAGTGGCACTAACTTTTTTCAGATTAAGATTTGAGATAAAAAAAACATACATTCCAAAATATTCTTTATTGTTAGAGACTAACTGATCTTTCATGTGTGGCTTGTTACAACAACAACGGTCTAATTGGGGGCTATTGTCATGTTTAAGGTGTGTGTGCCTCAAGGGAACTACCCTATTAATTTGACAGTCACCTACATTGCAATGCCCTATATGTATGAAAGGTGCTATACAAATAAATATTGATTGATTGATTATTGAGTTGTTTGCAGTATCACCACACATGATTTCCCCTCTCGACTTCTCAGATGGTTTCATTTACATGTAAACATCTGCTCCGGCCTAAGAGGTCAAATTATACCATTAAGCCTACAAAAAACCGTAAAGTTTGGGAGCCACTAATATTGTAAATGACCTCCGGTATGGCGCAGCATAGGCTACTAGATAATCTGTTATTTTTCATGTTCATGTTCATATGTGCAGTGTTGTAATGTAACAAAGTACAAATACTTCACTACTGTACTTAAGTAGAATTTTCACGTATCTGTACTTTACTTTGTTATTTATATTTCTGGAAACTTTTACTTTTACTCCACTACATTTCCTAAATAAAATGTATACTTTTACTCCACTACATTTCCCCTAAGCATCTTAGTTACTCGTTACTACAAAATATAATCAGAAGAAATTTATTACACTGAAAAAAGAAAGTTTGGCGAATCATTGCTCCTAAATTACCAAGATAATGTACGCTCCATTCCAGTTGGTGACGTGATGCCTGTTTGTGGCCAAGTGGCAAAAAAAAACCATAGGCCAAAACTAAAGAAGAAGAGGAGGAAGCATAATGACTGATAGTGTCATGGAAGCACCTGCTGCTGGCTCTGCCTCCATGGTAACAGACGATGATCACCCCGACGACAGTGGTGATGAAGATAACATTACACACCTTTGGCCATAAAGTTCATAATCAAAGTGTTTTTTTACTTTTACTTTTACTTCTACTTAAGTACATTTAATATCAGAAAATTGCTATGAATACTTAAGTACTGTAAATATCAGATACTTTAAGACTTTTACTCAAGTAATATTCTAAAAGGAGACTTTAACTTCTACCAAAGTAATTTTCTGGGAAGATACTTGTACTTTTACTCAAGTATTGCTTTTGAGTACTTTATACAAGACTGCATGTGTTTTCTAAAGGCTGTGTAAAATGGTTCCGTTAGTTTGACTACATTATAAAAGCTAGTGCTTTTATTTTGAAAGAGCAGGGTAATGCCCGGTAGACGAAGAAGTCGCAGGTGTGTTTTCTGAAAGAAGAAGACTGTCGTACCTTATGTTTGTTTAGCACCTGCTGAGGGGACAAGGTTTGTAAATAGTTTCCGATTGATATAGAGTGAAATTAGTAGTTTTTGTGGTCGATATTATTCATGCAGTCAAAGTGCAACTTATTTTGACTTGTTCTAAACTATTAATTAAACAATTTGCATGTATTTTCGTCCTTGAACGATACTTGGTGACTGTTCTGAAAGTAGCCAGCTAACATAACGTTAGCCTGTTTCACAAATAATTGCGTGTGGTGGTAGCCTATTTCGTCGTTTTATTTGAATTGGCAGTTCATTTTTCAATCATGTGCATCACTTTTTAGTGTCCCCCGGAAACAGTTTCCGTTGTCGTGTGTGCTACTTGCACTGCGTTTCTCAATGTATTGGCAAACTGGTGAAGATGTTTTCTTAATGTGTTTATGTTTGTGTGTATGTGATTTCAGTCATGCTAACAATCAATTGGCATTCCTTGGCTTTGCTACACTGTCTGAAGAAATGCTGTACAATGGAAGTGTCAGTTGATGGTGGGGCAAAGTATGCTTGAATTGGGATGGTTGGAGCTGCTTGTGTGATTTTCATGGTCTGTTTTTGTTATGTATATGTGTGATTTTGAGTTTGATTTCATTTTAAGTTAAATATGCTTACCTGTAGAACCCTATCAGAGCTTGTCATTTTGTTAGGTTAAAAAATAATAATAATAATGGTAATATTTTGTTTTGTTTTTTCTTCTTATAGCTGGGTAATGTTTTTGGAGCTACAGCATTATCTGTAAAGCTTCAGTTAGAGAGTTTAACCGTCATTCAGCCAGGGATGCTTCAACTATAGCTGTTTTGTAAAGTAGGCCTAGCCACCTCCACCAGCTAGACTACACTAAAATGCTTATACACTCTGATGCTAACAATCTAATAACGTCATAATGATATCACTCACAGTGGCACATTTTCCTCAAAGGTACTTTTACTTTGAATTACTTTATGTGATTTTTGTTGATAATACTCATACTGTTCTTATAGGATTCTGAATGCAAGACTTTTACTTGTAATGGAGTATCTGTACATTGTTGTATTAGTACTTTTACTTAGTAAAGTATTTGAATACTTCTTCAGCTACTGGTACTCTAAAGCTATCCAGAGTAATACTTTATACCAAAGCCAGTAGTTTATAATAATTTCTTATATTGTAAGAAGGCTTGAGATTTGAGAATGGAGAGCAGCTTGTGTTGTTAGATTTGTGCACTTTTTTAAAATAAAACAGTCCAGTGGTGAAGTGCTCATCATCAAAATGTTGTGCTGCAAAACTTAACATTCCCATGACTCACTGCTGGCCTTCCTCCATCTGTTTTTTAGATTATTGACGAACTGGGAGTGTCACGGTTGGTACATCAGGCCTGTCGGCAGACACGCTCTTTGCACTTCCCCCACACCATCGGGGTACACCTGACATAACCTCTTACTGCGTGATAGGATATGATCACATCAACAAAAATAAACGTTCCTTCTAACAGGGAGGAACTGGAGAAAGACTTTGCCATTAGTCCACTGACGGGAAAGTAATCTCCAAAAATCAGGGACTTTGTCGTGGTGTGAGGTTCAGATGCTTATCTCGGATGTTTATCATGAACATTTGGGGCTTATTTATGTCTTCTAATTTACCTTAATTCCTTAATCTTTATCTCGGTGTTCCGCCATCATGATGAAGGAATTTGGTTTCTGTTAGGTTGGTTGATGGAAAAAGTGAGAGTGAGAGCAAAGTGAGGTGTCCAAGGATGTGGATAGCGATTACTCACAAAGCTGCTCTGAACGCTGCCAAACACTTCAGTTTTTTTTCTTTCTTCCCTGTGAGCCATTTGGTAACAGAGTTTCCTTCTTCCCAGCGGTGGCCATGGGAAGAGGCTCCAAGCAGGCTGTTAGTCAGCAGAAAGGCATTGAACTCTGGGTAACGATCAACACCTTGTAACATACATCACAAAAATGTTCAGCTAATACTGGAAAACACAAACCATTACAGGTTTAGGGAACTTCAACAGTGTCTTTATTATTGTGAGATGAACGATTTAGATCCCTGATTTTTTTTGTTTTGAAAAACGGCTTTGTTTTCAGACATATTGTGCATCAGTATATTTGCAATAAATGCAATTTGTATTAAAATATTAGCAAGAATCTTGCATTAGGTGTTATGTTGTGGTAGGGTTATATGGACTCCAACTATAGAGCAGGTTGCTGTGGACTTACTATTTGATGCTTTACTGGGTAACTAAAACGCAAGTGATAAATGAAGTGCAACCATATAAACTGTAAACCCTTTCCTGACTTTTCTAATTGCTGAACTTTCTCCTCTTACACATCATCTATTACCACATTGTTACAGTCCAACGAGAAAGGGAAGGAGGGTGGGGGAAAGGGTGGTGGGGTGTAGGGGACACCACCACCACCACTACTACCTTTGCAGCATGCATAAATCACCAGGCTAATAAATTGAAAGCTAAATGACTTCTTGCCCTCCACATATATCATGGAAGCAAACCAAATGAAGCCTTATATACCCCAGAGGACAGAGGAATGCTTCTGTTCATAACAGTGATTTGTTGTTGGCTCCCATGGCTGTTGGCTTCAGGAATCCGAGTCAAACTGTTTGGACTCTTGCATGTTTACCTATAGCAGCATGGTTATGTATATCAGACGTATATCAGAAATAGGTTTATTAGGGAAAAATATAAAAAAGTCCCCAAATCCATAAAATTTCTATTTTCATTTATACTTCTCCTTTTTGAATATACTTCAAACACTTAATCAAATTATCTGTACAAATGCAATTATTGCAACAAAAAAGTTACCATAAAGTCAAAATGTGTACCAGAACTTTATTATTATTAGTATTATTTATGACATGACATGCTGCAGAGTTCTGGAAACTCATTGTATGTGTTGCTGTCATGTGCTTATTTCCTTATCTGATAAGAAATGATGACCATTATTATGTTTTCATATTCATTAAATAGGCGTTGGTTAGAAATAACTCATGACACTTGACACAAATGAGTAACTCTGGACAAGCACTGAAATTCCCTTATCGTCAATACAATGGCGCCACCCACTGGAATTAAACTGCCAGGTTGTGCGATGCTATAAGGTGTTTCTGGTCTACCATAAAAACTAATGTATTGCAGATATACCTTGCAAGCTTCGATATAGTAAGAATTACTTGTAATATTCACCTCAATAAGACTGATTTGAAGATCAACTAACTGTGAATACAGACAAAATGAGAACCCCTGATAACAGTTGAGAAAGTGTTGTTACTGGGAACAAATTAAACCATTAGAGGACAGGAAGCATACAATGCATGCATCAATAATGCATCACCGTAATATGAAGGATAGTCAACGTCTTCTCAGTTAATGCATCATCCAGATTTTTATGAAAAAAGCTGCACTAATGAACTAAGTTTTTCTTGGCATGCTATCTGGGATAAGAGCCAGATAAAAAGGCAATTTCAGCATTTATTTTGCTCCTCTTAAAGAAAATAAAATCCTGCCAACCTCTACTTAATCTGGCCTGGATTACCACGGCAGACTGAGTAGCTGAGACGGGCTTTGTTTGTGAGGTCTTACCTTGTCTGTTTTCCTGATGAAGAATAAGGTCTGTCTGGGACACTTCTTCAAATGCAATATGTGGTTAGTTTTTGGTTTGAATGAGAAGACCAGGAAATATACATGAAGTATGCTGAAAAGACAGAAACCTCAGCATTTTGGATGTGTGCCTATAGTTCAGCGCTTTACTTTTAGAGTGTGTGAGAACATTTTCAGTGTCACATTTTGTTTTTCAAAGATTGCACAGGAGATGAGCCATAACATGTATTTTCCTCTTATATAGTTGAATATTCTCACACTAACAGGCAGGACTCAGCGTTTGCACAGGTTTGTTTGGCAGTAGTGTCAGTGATAAGGAATACATGTGTTAATTTGTTATGAGGAACAGCAGTGGCTCGTGTTGGCAGGGAGCTCTGAGTGAAACACAGCAGTCTGGAAGAAGCTGTGGGCATAAACACATACTTTGTGATGAGTGATGTATGCTCTATTTTTGACTGTATAGCTTCACTGAGAACAATCTGTCCAGAGTTCAAAGGAGAGATGCTATAGTCAGCAAAAATGATCTTTTATGAGTGAAGTGGTCAAAAATAAGACAGACCGTGGTCTACTGAGAAGTGGATGAGTAAATGTGGTATGTCGGTGGGAAAAAAAGCCAGTTTAAGGCGAAGAGTTGTGGTGGCTCTGTTGTGGTATAGAGTTCATTTTCCTGGTGTATATTTCCTGCTCCATAGATTGGGTAAATGCCAGAAACCCAGGAAACTCAAACAAAGCAAAATAGTTCTCTCCTAATGGGAACTGAGTCATTTAGAGTAACAAAGCCCATAATGATGGTGAATAAAGGCTCACTCAAGAATAACATGAATGCCGATGTTTTTAATTGTTGTAAATGGATGACAATATCTTCACTGGAAGCTGAAGTTAGTTTTGTAATATAACATTTACAAACCATTTCATTTGGATGAATTCAAGCAGCGGGGCTGGAAGTAACGTATACATTTCAGGTCAGTACGTTAATGACTAAAAAGAAAAGTCATGATAAACTGTGTGAGACTGGAACAAAAAAAAAGAATTCGACTCAGCAGCTGGGCTGGCACTTAGTGAACACTACAAAAAAATGAACAACAATGCAATCAAATGAAGGCACACACCATTATGGGGTTTGGTTATGGTT
This sequence comes from Sander lucioperca, assembly GCF_008315115.2. NCBI lineage: Eukaryota > Metazoa > Chordata > Actinopteri > Perciformes > Percidae > Sander > Sander lucioperca. The sequence goes on from NC_050182.1 coordinate 28,401,563, forward strand.
AGCATTATTGTGCCTCATTGTTTTTAAAAGGTTTTATTTACTTAGACTACGTTTGAACTAACTACTTTTTACTTTTATCTAAGTACATTTTTACTTGAGTAAAGTGCATTTAAAGTTACAGTACTTTTACTTTTCTGCATTTCCAGCTAAAATACTTAGACTTTTCAGCCATTAATATTATGTACACATTTACAGATTTGTCTACAATTACAGATCTGATTACGCACACACGGATTGAGATACAGTTGCACAACTTTCCACACACAATACTTAAGCTACAGTAATGGGCCCATATCTTCATTCTGCATAGCAATGTACAATTACTAAAACAGAAATGATGAGGTGAAATATTTTCTCACAAAACTATAAAGCCTCCGACAGGCAGCAATATTCCTAATAATTACCTGCTATCTGCACCCTCACACTGCTGCTATAAAAGGCTCCCAAAACAAAAGTGGTCACATTTCATTAGTCACAAAGTTTAACGCCTCACTGCATTTGAAAAATGGGGACCTAAAAAGGCAGTGTCCCTCAAACATTTTTCATGTGTCCCTCATTTAGCTGTTTTACAGTCAGTGCTTCACCTTGTATCTTGTTGTGAAAGAAAAAGCTACATCCTTCACAAAATATAAAAAAACTAACCCAATTTTATTTTATTGAGCCATTAGGTTTCTCATTCTGTATAGCTCATTTGTAATTGGTTCAGCCATAAATATGCATGCGTAAGTACAGTACACATTCATACAGATACAGTGGTGCTCATAAGTTTATGAACCCATGCTAAAGTTGACTAAAAAGAGGAATACAAAAATCATCTTTTGGAAATTTATCTTAATGCCTTAATTAAAAAAAATGAGGAAAAATCCAACCTTTAAGGACACAAATTGTCTTTGTGAATGACTAATGTATCGTAAATAAATAAATGTTCTTCCTTAAAATACAGAGGGCATAAGTAAGTACACCCCTATGTTAAATTCCCATAGAGGCAGGCAGATTTTTATTTTTAATGGCCAGTTATTTCATGGATCCTGATAAAGTTCCCTTGGCCTTTGGAATTAAAATAGCCCCACATCATCACATACCCTTCACCATACCTAGAGATAGGCATGGGGTACTTTCCATAAAATCATCTCTCAATGCAAATCAAACCAGCTATTAGTCTAACTGAAATAAAACCATGCCCATCTCTAGGTATGGTGAAGGGTATGTATGTATGGGAATTTAACATAGGGGTGTACTTACTTATGCCCTCTGTATTTTAAGGAAGAATATTTATTTATTTACGATACATTATTCATTCACAAAGAAAATTGGTATCCTTAAAGATTGGATTTTTCCAATTTTTTGTAATTAAGGCATTAAGATCAATTTCCAAAAAAATTATGAGCACCAACTGTATTTTTTATTATAACTCCTAAACACTGCTATCTTACTTTTTGGTAACTTTTGATATTGGTAACTGAGCACATGATGCTATTGTCATAATCTTAAATATTCACAGCTACAGCAACAGTGTTCAGTATTGAGATTGAATCATTAATGTTTGCTTCTATAACTCATTGTTACCCATTTATCTATGATGAGTAATATGTTTGTGAAAGAGCTTTAGGTAGATAAACTGACAGAATCCTCCCTCTGAACTCATGTTCAACCCTCACTAAAACAGTGAACCTCTGTCCTCCATTTTCAACCCTAGGTGTATTACTTTGTTTCCATTTGCGGAATTCCTTTGTTTTAGGAGAAATGCCAGTGTCCAATTAATCTAAAAGTTGTTGCCATGATCAGGAAATTATGCACTAAGTTTAACACTAAATTATGAGGTACAGATATTTCTTTAGAGGTGACATCATTGGCTGACCAGGAGGTATTAAAGTATAATAAAAGGATAACGCATATGACTACTCTGTCTGACGGATGGTTATACAAAATTAGTTATTTTAGTGAGATAGAACTAAAGAGTTATGCATAAATAATTTCTTGTTTGGCATCTTACTAAACATTAAATCCAGTGTTTCATATCCCTGCTTTTATCCTTGATGTTACCTACTCTTTATCATCAGCCCTTACAAATAAAATACAATCCTACAATCACTCCTAGCTCAGAGATTGAATCAGTTCCCTCTGTTGCCTTATACCATTTTCCTTATTTGATTTACTTTTCCCGAGGTGCATAACTAAAGCATTCTGTGCTCTCTGTTTGATAGAGAACCGGAACACAAAGCTCTCAGCTGAAACTAGTTTAAACAAACAGTGTTAGGAAAAGCAAACAGTCAGAGAAAATCAGTGGAAAACACAAGTACTTTGTTTCTATGGTGTGATTTAACACAACCAAGCTGGAAAAATTACAAATGTTGCATAAGTTGGTAAGTATTGAAATATGATTTAAATAACAAGTACAGTAGTTTAGTAGCACTTTTTCAAATTAGCTATTTTATTTTTCATATTTTTATATATTTCATTATTAGTTATTTTATCTCCGCATTTATAAGCAAACGGATCAGATAGTTTACTGCAGTTAATATTTATTTATATCTAATGCAACACATCTCCATTTCAGTATCAAAGACATCAATCGTCTAACATTTCAGTGACTGAAGGCACTTTCTGGCACCACTAAACAATAAGGTTTCTATTTAGCAATGAAAACATGATCATACAAAGACAATTGTTACATTGTCAACCTTGTGAAATGATCTGCTTTGTACATATCTAAAACATTACACTATAAAAACAATAGCAAATAAACTAATATTTAAGACAATAGTTCATGACACTTGTAAAGTAGCATCTTAATGGTTCGTTTACTGGCATCAGGAAACTTTCACTTTGGTAGAACATTCTTATTTTCAGCACACAAACGCCAATAAAGATGAATGTACCGTCAGTACTGCAACCCTTGAGATTGTTTGTTAGCAACAGTGTTCACATTATTTTTTTTTAAATATACAAACTTTCACCGGACCCAGATGACGTGGACCTTATAAAAAATAACGGAATACAGTCAGGAAAGAAATCAAATTAGATACATAAATAATAATTTAACCTGCTCTTCAGGTAATGCACATGTGCAGACATACTAAATGTATTGGGTTAGCCTACTATTAAACAGCAAAAAAATAAAAGATTAAAACAAATATTGATACGCCAGTTGAGATTATTGATACCCAGGACAGTTGATGTCAGTCGGGAACTACTGACCTCATAAACAATTGACTGAAAATGATCTACCAAAATGAACTTTCATGATAAGGCTTCATCACATTGGCACAGCCATATATAGAGAAAAGTGACAAACTACTACTACTACTTCTTTCTTCTCTTTGCAAGATGAAGTTACATTCCTTCATCAAAAATTGTGAGAACATATTTTACATTCATCAACTGAGATCCAAACATTAGTGCAAAGTACCTCATCAAATTTCCATAAAGTAGTTTCTAATGCTTTGTGTAAAAATGACAAATGGCAAAACAATGCCATAACAAAAAAGAGCCAAGTAATGTCAAAAACATCCAAAAACCTTATTGCTGTGTAACAAAACCTCTCTGTTTTCCCCAAGTGCGTGGATGTTGCAGTTATCACGAGAGTGTGCTTGCATAAAGTTTAGGAATTTGGGTATGCAGAGGCTCGAAAGATATCGAGACAGTTTGCTGTGATGAGGGCGCCAGTCAGCTGCCTCCACTGTCTGGTGGCAGGGTTTTTCATTTTGTCCAGGACCAGGTGCAGATCCTGGATCATGTCTCTGTAGCTGTCTCCATACCGCAGACTCCAGGAGTACAGGAAGTCATAAGCAGGTTTCCACATTGACTGAAACAGAACAGGAAATACAGGAATCAATTTGTAGAATACAATGCACTTCATATTCACTTGAGAAATGCCACAAGGTCAGTGTTATCTGCTCTAAATACATTGCTTGCTGTGTCAACGTGTACTGTTAAACTGACCTGGGAACTGACTTCTCCACTCTTCCCTCGGTGCGGCGCCTCGTATCCCGCTATCTGAGCGCTGGAGAGTTTTGCCATCTTCTCAGCGAGCTCCCGCCATCGAACTCCCAGCTCCACAGCGGTGGACAAAATGACTGTGTTCTGAATCAGCTGGGCCACAAGATTCACAGAGTCCATCTTCAACAGACCCTGTGGTGATTAAACGCAGAGATAAAACTGTCACAAAACCATGGAAAGCACAGGCCATCAGAACATACAGGCTGTGAAATTGATATAGCATGAGTGGTGGGTTGTGTGTGCATGTCCATTATTTTATGAATTTGCTGTTTTTCTTAATTGTTTCTTATATGTAGCGCTAACAAATAATTAAATGTAAAATAAAAATATTCTCTTTCACTAACAATGAATTTATCAGGAAATTTAAAATGATCGTTTTTCTCTACTTACCAACATGAGCTCATGCAGAAATTTTTTCCTGCTCTTCTCAGCATGGCAGTCTTCCTTAAGCTTTTCCAGTATGCAGGCCACTTTATCAGCCTGAGTTTCAGCGTGCCTGTGTGTGATGGTGTCCAGTGACAGATTGCTGTACCCTAAAGCATCAGCCAAACCTCTCCAGCTGGTTATGTGTTCAGTGACCAGCGTCTGGATGGCGGAGTACATGTAAGTAAGCTTTTTGAAAGGCAGCGTCATGTTGTCCAAGAGGACCTCGGTGGTGATTTCAATGCCGGAGAAGTCCATCACTTGGTCTCTGGTTATGAGCTTGACGTTCTTGCAGTGAACCAAACCAGTCCTGCCTCGGAGGAATCCAATATACCACTCCTTTACTTTTGAGTTACCCACTGACCTGACCGTCTCTCTGGATAAGAGAGCCACAGTGTCCCCTTTGAAATACTCCAGAAGGTAGTCTACACGTGGCTGACGGAGGACTGACTTTAGGGCTACACCATAGCACTGTAGGTTCACAGGTCTGTCTGTGAATTTGGGGATATCTGTAACACTTTCCTCAGGAATAGGTGGGCTTCTTGTCATTTCAATCCGCTTTTCTATCTGCATCGACATTCGCTTTTCTGATCTGATGGGTGCTGCGGGAGGGGAAGCTACCTGGAAATGTGCAACAGTTGCAGTGTTTGATTCCTCTACTTGTAGATCTAATTTAAAAGGAGTCATTTTTGCATTACCGGCACAAGCTAACGCAACTGGCAGATGCAAAACTATCCCTATTTTGAGCTGACTTTGTCTCACTTCTTTCAGTTTGTCCTCAGGTTTGATTTTAAACATGGAGTCTGTGAGGCTAATACCGACATGCAGGTTGTTCAGTTTGTCTGGTTTAAACCCATGTTTTCCCCAAAGCTGCAGCACAAGAGGAGGTGCGTTTTTGTTTCCTCTGCAGGTAACTGAAAACGGAAGCCTTGGCGGAACGTCCTCATGACCGCAAACCACTATTACGACCTTAAATGATGGATGGATGTACCTGGGACCATAAACTGCTACTGTGATTTGGCGATCAAGGTAATCCCACACTGATCTAGCAGGAGCCTGTATTGCAGAGGCCTCCGCAACTGCAATCACATAAAAATGTGTCTTCAGGTCCTGCAGCTTCATCTGCATCATGTTCTTGTAAATGTAACAGTTGTTCACTTTAAGATAAGGGCCCTCTCTTTTGATGGACACCAGCCCGACCACAGTAGTCATCATCTGACTCAATGGGTCGCTCTTCACCTCTCCAGCCAGTTTCATCTCCAGAGAGATGCACTGCTTTATGTTGATGTTGCTGAGGACCACCTCTAGAAGTGGACTCATGGTTGTCACATAGTTGTTATTGAGTCCAGGAGGAGGATCTAGTATTGCTTTCAGTGTAACTTCCTGGACTTCTCCAGGAGGAACATGGCCTTCTGGGATATGGATGCTAATTTCTGAGTCTGGCAACTGTACTGAGCCTCCAGTATGGCCGATCTTGCAGATGACCTGAAAGTCAGTGGCCTGTGTCTGAGCCCACCCTGGACTCTGGCTCATCAGATTTAAGTCCAGACATGAGCGGGTTAGCTGCCTGTGGCTCAGCCAGGCCATCTTGTAGGCCTCTCTATCATTCTTTAGCCACTCAAAATCTGGGTTCAGCACCGGCCCAGGCGGTCTGAAGCTGTTCTCCCGTTTTGGCACTTTTCTCTCCAGATCATCCAGGATGTCTGAAGCACTTCTACATCTCCCAGATCTGTTGCTGACTTTTTGTATGTTTTCCAAAAACGTCCCATTGTCTTCATCAGAAGATGTGCTAAAGGCGTCATCATCATTTGTGTCCAAATGTTTTTTATTGTCTTGTTTTACAGTTGATGTGTTGGAATTGTGTTTGTTTGTGCTGCTGTGCACAATGTCATCTAAGAAAGGGTTTGATCCAGACAGTTTGTTCCAAAAGGGATTTTTTGACTGAGATGAACCTGCGACCTCTGGCTGTAAAATTTGCCACTCGGAGTTCTGTGTCACATACCCACCTGGGAAAATATTTAGAGTTTGGTTAGGACGTCTATTAACATTATCAGAAGGTTTTCAGATTTAGAGCACAGGTTGCCTCTGCTTCAAAGTGAGAATTTTACCATTCAGGTTGTCACTGGTTGAGACTTTGTCATCCAGATCAATCAGTGTCCCCTCAGATTTACTCCGCATGAGACTCCCAACACGATGGAAGGACATTGCTCTTCCAGCTGCCATATTTTCATCTGTAAACATAAAACAATGTATTGTTTTCATTTCTAAATTTACCTACAGCCTTTTACTACTCAAAAACATGACTTTATTCCTTAAAGGGGTGATAGAATGCAAAACTGATTTTACCTTGTCATAGTTGAAAAACGACAGTTTGGAGGGTACATAGGACATACATAGAACCTCAAAATCCCATTGACGCCTCTTTTCTCTGCAAATCTCACAATTTGAAACTGCTGCTGAAAACGGGCGAATCTCAACAAAGCTAAAAGTTGACGTCAACTCCTCAACTCCTACCTTATTTGTCTCTAGTCTTTATCACGCCCCAACATTTACATAGGCTACACCACTGACCTGAGATCAGCTTAGTCTTCTGAATCTAGGTCACGCAGAGCTCAGAACATTCATTAAACATTGTTCGTCTGCTACTTAATTACTAAATTCACTTCTGAGACTTTTTTATGCAAGAAATCAACTATGTAGAGGTCAAATATCTGCCGTTTTACTGTGTGTCGGAGTTCAGCAGGAGCTCAGTAGGCTAATGTGACAGCGGCTGGTGCTGCCTCGCCGCCCGGCGTGTCATCCTTCACAGACCCCGGCCTGCTGGGAGCTAGATGGATCTCCGTCACGGCCGACAGCCCGCGCTCCATACCTGCGCAAAGTCACCATTTCTGGGTTACTAGACTACCAAATGCCAAGGCCCTGACGGAGCTCCAGGGCCTGCAGCTCGCTGCTCTCCCTCCCCTCTTCCTGCTAAATGGCCGGTGTGTGTGAGTGAGAGCGCGGTCAGTGAGAGCGCGGTCAGTCTGACGAGCGATGTCTCGTCAGACTGTGTGGAGCTCATAAAGTCCGACACGTCTTACCAAATTTGCAATTAGCCATCAATTTTCGTAAAATGGCCCGTATTTGAGCTTTATATAGTTGATTTCTCGCATAAAAAAGTCTCAGAAGTGAATTTAGTAACGAAACATTGCAGTGTCTGAAATATGAGACCTGCTGTCTCGTCTCCAATGTGTATGTAGTTCGCTCAACCAATCAGCACGCAGCTCATCTAGATATTCATGAGCATACCATATTTGGAAGAAAAGCTCTCGTTCCAAATAGGACAAAAACACAGGGATGCATAAAGGCCCATAAAATAGCAACCGGGACATTTTCAGCCAAATCAATATTAAATACCCTATTAGGAGACCTTAAGGAACAGTGTGAAATACCCTATATAATCATTATATCACCCCTTTAAACAATGCAACCAGGGGCCCTGAAGTAGAACAAAATGAATACCCAATATGCAGATATCCCATACTTATTGATATACAGTATGGCTGAAACAATTAGTCAATTAATTGATTAGTTGATCAACAGAAAATTAATCACAACAATATTAATGACTTATGACTTGAACATGTTATATTGGGTTCTTTGAGATTGTACAGTGCACTTGTCATTACTTTCCATCTACATTTTACAAAAGATAATTCAAGAAAATAAGAGGCAGATATATTGATTAAATAAAATGAATTGTTAGATGCAAATAAAAAGATAAGCAGACATACATTTTGAAATGCTGTGATGCATGACAGCAACCTACACCTACACAAAAAAAGACATGAGAGTACATTTGTTCTGTCTTAAGGGAGCCTCAGGCTTTCTGCAGTCTGTTACAGAAAAATGAAAATTGTTCCAAAGCACAGAATAAAGCCTAGACTCTTCAGTCTGTCACTTGTTTGTGTAAAAGGACACTACCCATTCATGACTTGTCACAGTGAGTCAGTCATTAATAATGTGGTTTCTTACACCAGTGCACAAAAACAGGTTGGTCTTGTCAAGCCTATGACAGTAATCGGTTCTCTCAGTGCTCCATGCTATGATTAAAGCGCAGTGTCTCTACTACTGACAGTACAAATGTAGCCTATATTTAATCAGATGCAAATATTCTCAAAGAAATCTGACATTTAGTAATAATCCAGAGTAAAACAAAACAACAATCTGCAACAGGTTAAGATATAAAAGCTCCAACTTCACTAACCACAGCTGCAACAGTCACACTGACATGTAGCCTCTCAGTGTCAGCGTCTGAACAAGTGTGTGTGATCAGTAGTTACATATTAATAAAGCTATTATCTACAGGCCATTTCCTATTGTGAAAACCCGACAAGAAAAACAATCAAATACGAAAAAAGAAAAGAAGTTTAAATCTCACCGTCGGCATGAGATGGTTGTAGTTTTGTTTCTGAGCGTTGTCAGGAAAAGAGGTCAATCCACTATCATTTACACTTTTTTTTCTATGGCGTACGATGTTCACCTCCTCACGTTACAGCTCTTTACTCTGTTTGCTCTCAGGCACGGAGCATTTTGGGGCTGAGAGTTTAGAATGATACAGGAACCCCGGCGAAGGAGTGGCATCTCACGGTTTAGGACCACAATACCCACAATGCACCTGTCTGTTTACGCACAATACTTTACAACACCTGAAACTGAGCGATAGTTTCGAGGGTGAGTTTAGTGATAAGCCACAGGCATGCGGCTGCAAAAATATGCTGACACAGATTAGAGGTTACAGGGGATGAGGAGACACACAACAAACAAGCTTAATCGAACCGGTTAACATTTAGCCTAAAGATAAATTAGGCTGTTAGTTAAATATATAATACTGCTTGTGAAGTCCACACAGCATTGGAAGAATTTGGCTGTAAAAACAGGTGCTTATATGTTTGTTGCAGTAGTTTATATTGAAAAGACAGAAATACCCCACACACACACACACACACACACACACACACACACACACACACACAAAATTGTCATAACAGTAGTTCTCCTACTTCTTGCTTTGTTTTTCATTTAAAACTTATTTCAGTAACAACTATTTCTTGCTGTTGGCTTTTATTGATTTTACTGTTGGTCATCACTGCTGTTTTGAGTGACTGTAGGTCAAAGCTAAAATAAACTGAGGTTAATCTCATCAAGTCATGTTATCTCACTGAAAAGGTTATACAAATTTTACATATTTACATACGTATATAGCAGTATACAGCATATATATATATATATATATATATATATATATATATATATATATATATATATATATATATATATATATATATATAATTTTTTTTTAAATTCTTTTTTATTTTAAAGATTATTTTTTTGGGCTTTTCCGCCTTTAATGGATAGGACAGCTAGGTGAGAAAGAGGAGAGAGAGGGGGAAGACATGCAGGAAATCGTCCCAGGTCGGACTCGAACTAGCTCTACTAGCCAACCTGGCCATAATCCCTAACATATTAAATCGTTATTGAAATAATACAACAGGAAACCACTATACCTCTTTGGGAGAGGCCTACTGTTTATTTTGCAACTGTTATCTTTGGTGATCAATACCCAGGCTGACATTTAAATGTTATGTCAGAGCTGTTCTGGTATTTGGATGCAGGCCCTGGCATCCAAGTTCTCAAGGAATGCAACTAAGCACTCTTGAGAAGATTATGAACTTTCATGAAGCAAATGTGGTCAGTGGCTGCAGCAGCCTGGACTTTCACATAGCTACTTAACATCCCCTTACTTATTTTTAGCTATATCTGCACTGTTTTACAACATTCATTATGATCCTGACCTGTGCATGCATGATGTTGGTGTTAACTGCTGGAATATGAAACAAAACTGATACAATCTGCATGCCTCCCACATTCCCCCAGAACATGGTTACAATTATTTCATTATCAGCACAGAGTCGGATCATTTAGTATCAGGTATTTGAAACAGAAGACAGATGTGTGAGCAAATTCTGCTCTCTTGTGGCTGTCTTGAGAATAAACTTTTAAAACGCATACATGTTGATATTTACTCCAGCTGGAAATAACTAAGTCAGGAATTATTGAAAGACAGGCTAATGTTGTTGTTGTTGTGGTTGTTGTTTTATGAGACGTGTTGACAGCAAGAAGAAAGAAACAAGAACTTTCACATGTCGCAGTAAGAAAAGCACAGGTGTAAATAATACAAATTAATAATGGCTGAATTCCATTTAGCTGCTTCAGTTTAAGGTTGATGAGATTGTGCATGATATCTCAGTGTCACACTGTCGTTGACGTTATTAGTAACACTTTTCTTACTGTGTCAGGTCAAAATATCTGCTGTGGAAAGAGACAGTCATCAATAATAAGATGTGTATCATGAGGTACCGGTATTAATGAAAATGCTCTATTAGCTTCACATATTTTTCTATCTACGTTCTGATCCATTGTAGCCTGTGCTTACATGTACTGTATGTTGTCTGTAAAAATCTTGATTCAAGCACATAATTGTGTGTTTACAGTATTTTACACAAGTATAACTACACAAATCAATTCTTTGGAGTATGCACATTATCAAGTATAATGTTTTTAATACTTAAACAACAAGCATTGGCCTTTTATTTCATCTTAAAAGAATGGCTTTGTCATGTTGATATGGATAAAACTGAAAATTGTTGAACCTGTTGAACAGATTATTATATAATATGGATTCAGCAACAGTATAACTTAAATGCCTCTTCTGCTAATGTAGTATTTACACCTTGGGGGAAGGATTTTTTTTTTGTAGAAAGCACTTTTTTTTTTTGTTGGTACATTTCACATCTAACTTCACTGATACGATTTGTTAAATTAGATTTGAAGATCATTTTGTGTGCTTGTTCAGGAAAAGAACAATTCAGTTTACATAAAGTGATATCACTTTGTAATTCATAACTTTCAAATTTCGAAATGGTGAAACTTACATGTTTGTGCCTCTTGGTGGAGCCATTTCTCTACCGCTTATTTGGTTAGACTTCAGTGTGTTTTATTCTAAAACCAGAGAGCGGATGTCTTATCTGTTTGTTTTAGATTTTCACCACTCCAACAAATAAAGAATTATCTGCTAAACCAAAACAGACTGAAGCAGAAGCAGTGATTCATCACCATATGACTGCGGTTATATTAAAGACCGAAATAAATAGTTGTAAAACTTGGTATATACACTGTCACTATCAGTGGATGGAATACAAACAAGTAGCCTTTAACAAATAAATATAACAACTATAACAAATGTCCATCAACATTTCCCAGAGTCCAGATTTTTCTTTGTCCGACCAACAGTCCAAAACCCAAATATATTCAATTTACTGTAATATAAAACAGGGGAAACAGCAAATCCTCATGTTTGAAAAGCTGGAACCATCAAACGTTTGACATTTTTTGTTTAAAAATCGAGTTGTTATTTAATAGTTGCCAATACATTTTCTGTTGCTCAAGTAATCGAGCAATTGTTGCAACTCTCAGGAGCAGTGTGACTTTGTTGATAAAAATCATCAGGATGGGTTTCATAGAGAAACGTGGCTGCATTTAATGCGATCATTTCTTTAAATCTCATGCTTATTCTGGTTCATGTGAGTTTCACAGCCTCAAGGACTTTGAGGTGATCCCCCCCCGATATCACAGGAGAATATACATGTTTTAGTCTCTCTTTCATCGACGGTGTCCCCTCGTTTGTTTTCATGTAGAAAAGTAGTTCCCCCTTTGATCCTGTGGTGAACAGTATTTATTTCATAGACAGTGATGTGTTGAAATCATTAAATCGGACTCTGGAAAACCCTCAGTGAGGTTCAGTGTGCAGGTATTCAACTCAGCGATCAGACAGGTGAAACACCACCTGTGACATGAATGAATGAATCTAAATTGCTGAAAGCATTGTATAAGGGCACCTCTGTCAGGGTTGCAGCAATTACTGTTAATTATTTTGACTAACCTCTTAGCCTTGTCAAATTTCCATTCCCAGGAGATTGGTTGGTTTGATGACAATGACAGTGCGGTTGGTGGTTTTAACCACAAAATTGGCCACAGATGCATCATCGGTGAGAGGTGTTACCACAACACTGTGATTTGCTGGTAGAGCTAGAAAACCCAATATATCTCATCATACCAATAGCAGCTGGTATTTTCATGAAGCCTCATGTGAAACCTTGTGTGATTCAGCTTGAATTTTATTAAGTGGGATACAACCTCAACATTACTGATACATCCACGTGTCTATCATCCAGTGTAGGATAATGTTATTTCTCCTTTGTGTTTTCTAGGTGACTGGATCAGAGGCTGGGTTTGGCTTCCAACACATTGCATGCTCTGACCAAAGCTGTTATTGTGGCCTTCATCCACAATTGGCAGCTCACCCTCCTCATCATGGCATGTGTGCACTTACCTCTCTGAGGCCTACTTAATTGAAATGAGTGCAGCGGGGACACTACTGTGAGGACCAGGTAAAGCAGCAACAATCTGAGAAGGTGTTAATAACATGACAACACAGAGCCGTCCACTGTGAGACATTAGGCCAAAATTACTCTGTTAATTTTTGATATTTACTTTTTGACTCTTTTTATATGTTAGTCATCTGTTTAGGCAGTTGAAAACTTGAAGGCTGTTGTGTTTTGACAGGAAAATATGGCAGCTCTCAAATGTTCAAGGCCAGTTTGATTCAAACATATCACTTCACACATTGTAATAGCAGTTTGTAGGGACATTGTCCAATTAAGCCAATGTTCTCCAATCCATGTTAATGTATTTTTATGAAATATATTTTCCATTTTTTTTTTTTACTTTGCCCATAATAGATAAAAAAAATGTTTTTTCCTTAAGACTAAATCTGAAATAGCCCAGTGTTAAAAACATAAAAAAAACATATTTGTCTAACCTTATGCTAAAGAGAAAACTTGACAAGTATTGATGTGTTCCCAAAGTCTTTTTTTTGTGTGAATATATTTGCTATCTTGAGTGGTGAACGGCCTTTTTTTATTGTCTCTGACTGTACCGAAACAAATGCCGCAACCCCAAAAACTTGAACGATAGCTTGTGGCAACCGGAGTTACAGCAAAGACAGAATACAACCTGCAAGTACACATGGCACCTAATCTCTGGCTGTAATTACTCACTGTTTCATGAATATTAAAGCATAACTAATTCAAGGGGGATTGGTGTAGTGTGTAACTGTGCTGCAGGCCTTAAATGCATCTATAACTAAATCCCAAATGCCCCAGTTCTTCAGTGACCCAGCAAAGGCCACATTTCTTCAGTCAAAGCCCCGCTGAACTGATATTTCCAACCTGTTTCTTGGTTCCCCCTGTAGTTGGCTTGGTTTCACTTTTCACTTTTACTATTGTCACCGCAGCATTTTCTGCTTGACTGCACCATTGCAGAAAAATAAACCGATTAGAGGAGGCAGAGGAAGAGGATATAAAGCTGGAACCTGCTGCAACTTCATTCCTCTGAATACGTATGTGTCTACAGCTAAATGTTTACTACAATTCTGGACTTTTTCAGAAAATCCAACAAAACAGTTGGAGAGTGTGTTGGCTGACGGAAATAAAGAATACCCATCACTGTGGTGAGAGTCCTCACAATGAGGCATCCTCTGTATTGAATAGTGAGACCTGTAAGTAGGCCTACTCTAACTTCATTTTCTAATTTGCTTGTTATTTGAAACATTTTAAAAGCATCATCAGAGGCCCCTGAGTACATTTAGTTCTGATGAGTTTCTATCACCAGATTGTGCTTCAACCCCTGACTGACACACATCTAAACTAGACCTGCAGCACCTGTGATTCAAGTTGTCACAGGTGGTTGAATCACCTCATGTTGTCCTTATCAATGCAAGTGTCTCATAATGTGCCAACAAGACATCATGGATAGTGTTCAGTTGAATGTGTTACAATAAAAGCCTCAACTTTTAGTATCCGAGTTCAGTGCAACAACATGTCTTGAGATTGTTTAAATAATGCAGAGTACGTTTTCTCAGCTACCTAAAATAACACCAGAACCACAAACCATAATTTGCGTTAAAGTGAATTAAGTTTGGACTTTAAATTGATGTAGTTTAAACGTAGAAACACTAGATGGCGCTACAGTGCTGTGCATAGAAAGCAGTCTAGCAGAAGTTTGAAAGCTACTGGCTTTAGTTTGCCCTTCACGGTAAGCCCAGGAAACAGAAAACACATTATACTTAGAATAATGTAATAACTTGAAGGGCTGATGTTTTCCATTCTTTATCATTTTTGTAACACAGTTTAGAGGGTGATCTGGACGACAGTGTGAATCATGTGGTTTTAGGTGCATAGGCTACATTTGATGCATTAAAACCACAGAAACAAGAAATAAAAAATCTAAATAGTAAAAACTGCGGTTATCTCTATTATCAGGACTAACTGACAAAAAATACAAAATACAAGATGCTTGCTTAAATAAAAAAAGGCCTATTGTGTGACCTGACATCTAGTTAGGCCTACATTATTATAAAAGATTCAAATAAATAGCAAATAAAGATAAATAGCCTACATTAACAAATAAACACGTGTATTGTAGATTCTGAATTTTAGCAATAAGCAAGTAATTTAGTCTAACTTGAGATCAAGTCAAATTGAGCCCAACCTGAAGGGAACAAGACTCCGCCACAGAATTATCTTTTCTTAAATTGTATAAAACTATTTAAAATTGTACAGACTAATGTGCATAATGTAAACATGTATATGTAAACACTAAATCTAATGCGCATTTATTACCAACACAGTTTGGAATCAACAAAAGATGTGCGTGTTTTGGAGAAATGTCCGCTGACCAAGAAAGTTTGATTATAAAGAAAGGAAAAAAAACTTCTGGATTAATATTTTTGTAATTTGAACACAATTTATAAAAAGAGAAGTGACAGGTAACTTTGGAATACAATAATAATAATAATAATATAGTCATTAAAGATGAATAAAGTGGTGGGTTGACATATTATGGGTGTTTGACCTGCGTTGACTTGAGCCTCAGAAGTTTAAAGTTTTATCTTCTCGCTCAACAGAAAAACTCACCGGAAATTGTGCCTGAATTTAAATTCCTACAACACTGACCTTTTCATTTTCATTTTTATTAAGGCAGATGCTCCATTTAATTGTTTAATTGTATTATTGAAATGTAAAATAATTTCTGGGTGAGGCCTCGATCTTGCTTCTCCGGAAAAACGTGTAAAATCCACCAGATGATGTACACAGAAGTCATGAAACGCAACACCTGTGATATTTAATTAATTGTTAAAAAAAAATACATAATGTAAGAAATTATTGGCAATCTAATCATTTCGAACGTTCTGGTCTGCCTTTCAAAAACAGATTTTATCGACTCAACAATCAAACAAACTGAGTCGATCAACTGCTTCTGAATTCATACTGACTTTATTGAGTGGCTTACATAAAAAGCCATTCTCGGAGGGGAAAAAAAAATATCATTGTAAAATTAAAATCACTTTACAACATGCTTACTTAAATTAAAAGAGTGGGTAACCAGTAAATGATTTTAAAACCTTACAAATAAATTCAAAGTGCGCCTAATGACCCCTAAATACAAGAAAACTCGTGGTTAAATATAACTCCCCACAATACATTTCATATCATGTCAAAGAAAAATCCAAGTACATTTCCGTATATTTTCAAATATTTACTAGAGTCCATATACAACTAGAAATACCTATACAAAATCGTCTCCTGGACAAATACATTACTCACCTTTACATTGGGCTGTAATTATTCTAACCTACATTTCTCATTATGTACAACACATTTTGCAGCGAAGTGTATAAGTTACCTCGACTGGCCTAAGACTTGGCTTGACGCACATACTGTAGGCTGTTGAATAGCAATATGTGATATAAACCTACAACTGCTCCTCCATTATCAAACGCTTGATAGGATCAGACAGATAAAACGAAACTATCCCATCACGTATCTTACCATACTCTACAGGTACAGTATTTGTTCCTACCGAGCAGTCCATCCACAGGGACAAAAATGAACAATTTCTCCTGCTGGATAATAAAGTGCCAGAGTTTGGTTTTGAACAACATGTATGACAGTAGTAGCACAACTTTGCAGGCCTAAATGTTTCACAGCAGTGTATATATATTTTGCTTCTCCTATCCTGGGAAATAAAACATCAAGAAAGAATTCTGGATCAGATGCAAAAAAAAAAAAAGTTTGGGTTGTGCCCTGTTCCAGTGTGCCCACAATAACTTGATTACACTTTCACACCGCAGATGTATTAATGAGAATATTCTGATGGTACAGCTATGGAATTATGTAATTAGTAGTCTTAAACACTTGGAAAAAAGTCAAAGAAACGTATAGGCCAATTTTCTCGTGACAACACTCATTATGAAGCATTTCGCATACACAAAAGTATGTCCACTTTCGTGTCGTCTCGGACAAATCCATCACAACACTTTGTTGTTTTACAGTTTTTTTTACTTCACTGAGGGGAGTTTTTAGAGGCCGTTCATGCCTACTCCCTGGGTTGACTCAGGTGGGTGCAACAGGTCGGGGGAATGGCACGGAGGGCTTCCCGGCGCGCTGTGCTCGCTGTCGGTATCACTCCCCCTCTTCCCTCCGCTGCCCCCGGAGCCAGAGCCGGCGGATCCTCCGGCGCTGTGAGTTTTTACATGTTTACTCAGGTGATCGCTACGCATAAATCTCTTGTTGCACACCGGGCAGGCGAATCTTTTCTCCCCGGTGTGTGTGCGTAAATGTCGCTGGAGCTCGTCGGAGCGCGTGAACCTCTTACCGCAAAAGAGCCAGTTGCACACAAACGGCCTCTCGCCTGTGTGCCACCTCAAATGCGCCTTTAGGTGCGACGTTTTCCCGTAAACCTTCCCACAACCGGGGATGTGACAGCTGTGGAGACCTTTTCTCCGGAGGCTGGCGCCCGCCGGTCCCAGTCTCTCCGCCTCCTGGCAGTTTGGACAGTCGCAGGTGGCTCTGCCTGAGTATCGCCGGGCAGATGACCTCGGAGACCCCGCTAAAGATGCAGGTGGACCCCCGGAGAGCATAGTCCCCCCTGCCCCGGCTAATGGAGAGGGGCTTGTGTCCGGATAAGAGGATAACACCGGCTTGAAACCGTCCATCAGGTGCTGGCCGGTTGTCAACAGGTGTGGAGAGGGACTTGTACTGAAAGCAGAGTGACTTAAACTCGAGTAATCAGAATTATATCCGCCCAAAGGAGAGTGCAAGGAGGTCTGGAGTCCACCGGAATGTAAGGACGTTTGTAGTGCTGGTCCATTAGGGTTTTGAACATCAATCCATCCCGCTCCCACATCCCACCACGCTGAGGCTCCGGTGGTGCCAACCTCTCCTGTAGGAATACCGGGATGAGACGATTTGAACCAGGATTCGTAGGGATGCGCAACGCTCATCCTGGGATAGATGCCCTGCAAACTGTCCACCGAAGTGTGCACCTTCGAGATGAAAACGGGCTGGTGGCTAGATTCTTGAGAGCTGCTCGAAACCGACGCTTGGAAAACAGAATAATCGTTTCCAAAGTGTGAACCAGGCGAGGCACCAGACGTGAGGGAAAAAGCACTGGATCCGGGGGAGGTGTTGGTGCCGAAAGAGTCCGAGATGCCGGATCCATTGCGGGACACCCCGAAGCCGGACAGGCCGGATCCGAGGCTGCAGCTGCTCGCAGTGGCTCTTTTCCACGGGTGGAAGCCTTTTCCAAATGACGAGGAATTATCCGAAATTGTCGACGGTGAAGGGCTCGGACTCCCTATTTTGTTACATGTTGCAGCTAACATGGCTAACGGAGTCGATCCTAATCTCGGCTCCTCCTGAAAGGACAAGAAAAGCTGTGAGTGACGGATCAGTCTAACAAGTTTAATGGGTTCATTACAGACATTTCTATGCAGTATTTCAGGGTAAGTAAACTGTTTTCCCAATTTGAGTCCCATTTTTTTTTTTTTTTTTTAAAGTTTTAAAATCATTTCAGTAGGCTAGAGTATCATCAATTCCTACCTGGACGAACAGAAAGTAGACAACTGAATTGCGACACAGCGCTTACAAATGCATGCCAAACAGGACACCAAGGAAAACATGCGTGTTTTGAGCACCAGGTCAAACTTCTATCCCGTCTCAGAGCCTCAGCTTTCTCACACGAACCGCTTGCTGAAAATCTAACCAACGCACTGCCTTTGCTGCTACTTTGCGGCTGCTGTAAGTTTAATCCGCCGGACAATGACAAGAACTAATTAAACCAGTAAGAAAGTCCTTTCGACTCACCCCTAGAAGTGAAGTTGCCATCACACAAAAACACTGCCCTCCTCAGAGGATCTTTTTATATTTATGAATCAGAGCACTGTTTTTTTAGAGGTGTGCAATACAATGATGTGTTCCGCCCATTCTTCCACAATTGTAGGCTCCTCTCCGGCTTTGAAGTGCCGCTGTGACACGGGCGACCAATCAGAGGCTCCGTCCCGCCGCACTGCCACATACTACCGTGAGGTCATCAATAGAGCGCCTCAGACAGCTCTCCACCCCCCACCGCCCCCTCCATAATAAAAGACAGCGGAAGGAAGGTAAAGTTAAATGAGAGTGAATTAGGAAGGAGGAATTAGGAGGCCACTTATTGAAATTTTACAGAACATCAAGTTCCATAAATTTAAAGAAAGCAGGATGACGACCTGTGCTCGGGGATGTAGATGGCGGTAAATAAAAAGGTTGGTAAACTATGACCACACCACCACCAAAAAGCTAAACAGCCACCATAGCCTAGGGCCTACTGTAAATAAATATTAAACTCCCATTTAAGTTACTTTTCCATTTACAAATTACTTCAGTGATCCTTACTGTAGGCCTATTATCTCTGCTCGAAAAGTTCCACATATAAAGTCTTTCCCCCAGATAGGCTATAGGCTAAACATTGGTCAAACTTTTAGTGGGTCAAATCACTTCATCCTGCGTATAGGCCTACGTGTGTATTTACTTCAGTGCAGACCTTGATCATTTAAGCTGCTCAAGTGTTTTATTTTATAAAAGCCTCGTCGTGTTTTTACTTCATCATATTAGAAACTTATTCTGACATAAATCACCCCGCGGGATTTTGCGTGTTTTAACTTCTTAAGAGTTAATATACACAAACTGTTAGGCTACACAAAATATAAAGGCTGCTTTGTTCTCGTCATGGACCAGTATTACACCGTGGCAAACTTTCGCATTACTGTAATTGCGTTCAATTATCTTAACAGTTTTGATTAAAACTGGTAGATGGTGCATACCGGTGGAGGATTATTCATTGTATTATGCTCTAGTCTAAAACATCAGATGATGACGATGATTATAAGGGGTCGATATGGCAGACTCTGGAGGATTTTCAGCCTTAAAATGACAACATTCAAAAAAAAAAAAAAAAAAAAATTCTCAATATAGTTTATTGGCAATATAAAGACTGTAGGTGCCGCAGGTCAACTGAGATTATTTATTAAAGTAAGTGATTGCACTCTGTGTCAGACTGAAAATAAAATGATAAGCTGGTTATATTGAATAGGTTCATCACTTTTCCCACTGACATTTACTTAAATCTACACAGGAAGCTCCTGTTACATAATAAGACTTGTAGGCAAAACGTGCGTTGAACCCTGGGACTCTCTGTGGGCGCTATTAGCATGCAGTGCGCACCGGGAGCATAAATTTCATTTGAATTTCAAATTTAATAACGCAGGAGGTTTTTAATCATCCGCAGTTTTATTTGTTTGATATTAACATGCTTATTGACCGGGTCTGTTGACCAGCTTGGTCATTACAGGACAGGGAAAAGTTAATTAAAACGACCAGGGATTATTCATCACATCATCTGCCTAACCCATGTCGCTTCCTTTATTACACAGCGTGATAGATGGACTACCTGATTAATTCTTGTGTTTCTAGGATTGGACAACAGCTTTTTGGATTAATTTACACCGCTTTACCTTCAGGTGTAAAAAAAATGAAGGAGCTAAAACTAAAACAGCTAAAATTATTCATAATGTTGCACAGTTAAAAAAACAACTCGGAAATAGATGCAGCAACATTGCACAATCTGTTATCTTAGTTATTATTCTTATGCATCACATGGTATTTAGTTGCAATTATTTAGGCTACCAATATTTAGAGACACATTTCTGACATTTATTTAAATAGGTAATACAATATATGTCTTTATTTAAAGTTATTCTTTAAATGAGTGTACGTTTGTTCTAACGCGTAAAGTGTCGCTTTAATTATTTCAGGGGAAAAGAGAACTCACAATAAGCCTTAAATGTATGACAGCAAGGACAGATTTTAGATAATCGGAAAAACACAAACACAAACATTCACATTTCTTATTGACTTTGTAGATAAGAAACAACTTGTATCGATCTGTTTTCTGATCATTCCTTATTTTATTTCCGTCCAAAATAACCAATCACACAAACTATCGAAAATCTTAGCAAGCTGTGAACATTAGGTAACAGCGTTTAAAGGCGAATAAAATGTGACAAAGTAGTGACGATAATAAAACCTACATACCGTGCGCCTCCGCTCCGCAGTGCATTGATTGACCCTCGACGTTTGCTCTCAGTAGAGTAAAACACAACATCTCCTGCTGCCGCTGGGACTGTGAACCATGCCAGATAAATGTTACACTGGCAATTCAATTAGGAATAACTTGGAAAATATCCTCCGATCCCTGTTTTCCCATACACCCAAACTCCCAACAGGTATGAGATACACATATTATTTGTACATATAATTCGAGTTTATATTTCAGCATAAAACAATTAAACACCTGTGATCATGCTGGTTTTCCCCTTTCATCTTCCTGCTAGAGGGGATGGTCGTTCACAATATTATGCGCAATAGTGATTTTACGCATTTGGAGAGCAAGGTATGGGCTGCAGCTACAGGGGACATGTTGGCCTCTGGTGACAAATTACCAAGCGATAATACCAGCAAGACTGATGTCAGAGGTCAGCGTGATAACTGTTCGACAGGAAACGTCTTGCTGCTGGAGCTACAGCGGTACAATATATTTATATATGTGCACTTCAAATTGTGATTGTACAATTTATTCTTATCGCACTACCTCTCCAAAAAAAAAAAACTCCTTTTGTTGCCTGTTGCGTTCAGAGGGTCGGTCCTAGTTCATATGGTGTGCACAGGTTGTTCTTATCACACGGCTGTAACTGCAAGCCGCATAGAACAGATGTCCCTATTGAAGGCTTTCTTCTCCTACACACATGGGCTATATTACCATCATGAAATCAAACTCAAAACCTGTCCCTTTCGCCACCATAATGACCGAGTTATTCTGGGCCGCTGAGCACGAACAAAGTGTGTTCAATATTGCGTGCTCCAGAATCACTCTGCTTAGAGAACCGGGAGAAAGAAGTCAAGCCCAGAGATGCAGAAATATACTTTAATGTGGAGATTTACAAAGCAACTCGGTAATCTGAAGGCCTTCCTTTCAAAGATTTCTCTGGAAGAAAACCGAAGGTAATCACTTGTGGCTTTCACCAGCAATTACCGCTCTTGCTCAGGGGGCATATAGTCAGAGCTCACTCGTTTTTTCTGCAGCTATTTTAAAAATTGCAAAATAAATGGTGTATTATTAAAACTCTGATATTAACTAAATACATTAAGAAACATATGATCCTTTTAGTAAATTTAGTACACTGTTATTATGTTGGTTGGTTAGATAGATAGACATAGTTAGCTATGTGACTTTTCCTGCTGCGTCAAAACATTGTTACTGCACAGCCACTGTGTAACTGTATTGAGTAAAGTATGCAGAGCAGAGAGTAAGAGAGCAGGGTCTGTTGGTTGTTGTTTTCTCTGTTCACCAGGAGGTTGGAAAGAGCAGATGTCCGTCTGCACTGTGAGCTGCCAAGTGGGTCCGGAGCGGGGCAGCCACAGACACAAGGGCCCAAATGGTGTGACAAAAGATGTGCAGGAAGCCCCTCTCCGCCTGGGTGAGCCACAGAGAGGGTCTCCCCTCTCTGCCAGCCTGCATGGACACTCACAACATGAGCCAGAGTGGTGGCAGCAAAGCCATGTGTTGCCGGCTGGGATGCATGGTACACCAACACTCATATTCACACAAACATAAATACACATGCATAATGTAGGAATGTGCAAACACAGGCCAATCCCATCCTCCGTTGCCATCAATGCACACTCACACCTGCACATTGCACTCAGCCGAAAGCATACACACATTCATGCTTTTTCTAAATCCTTCATATAGATAGCCAGTCAGCTATTTTCAACGGCCACTTTTATTTTTAAAATGAGCTGCTGACAATGTTGCAAAATGTAGTGACATGAATGTTAATGATGTAAATATAGCAGAAAAAAGTAAACGAACATAAATAACCATATCCATCCATCTATCTATGTCAGTATCGTATGTAACTTGGAGACGGTTTGCCATTTTTCCTTTGAGGTCATGAAATGTACGTGAAGAGGCCCTGAAAATGTTCCAAGCACAGGTGTGCAGCATGGCCTGTACTGAACGGGTGCACTGAACCGTAAACAATGATATAAATGTCTGGCAAATAAAATGGCTAGTTAACAATCTTTTGACTGCTCTAACCTCTGAGCCTTTGTCGGGTATCGATCAGGCAGCTGTTCCTGGCTTTGTCTGGCAGGACGGGAGCATCTGGTTCCTCCTGGGATGAATGGACAGAGCCGCCAAAAAACTTCCTTGTGTTGAGAAGTTGTGTCCGTCGTGAGCAAAAATCAAAACAAGAAGCTCTATGTCACCTCCCGTAGTTAAAAAATGTAGATATTTACTACATTCACATAAATTAAAATCATCAAATGAGCTCACCAGGCTCTTCAGGCTGCTGGAAAGCTTCAATTTAAAGTTCTTGTTATATTTAACAACCCCGGTGCTAGCTTCTTTGTTCACAGTTGCCACGTTGTTGGTTTACATGGAAACCATGTAAATGGTAATTTGGATGGGCATAATTTGCCTCCCTATATTTAGATAATTGTATGTTAAATAACGAACATCCTCAGATTTGCAGTGGGTGTCATATGATGGGTCTTGTCACGCAAATATGACAGGGTGCTAATGATCCGTCTCAGCGCCTGTCAGTCAGAGCACGCCTGACGGCAGCAGCAGCAGCAGTGAGATTCTCTGGCCAGGACTTTATAGTTCAGGCTTTATGGCTGCCAGTGCTGCCCTCTTACTACTGCCACCACTGAGCCCACCACAATCTCTCACCAAAAGTCTGTCTACTTATTATCAGAATAAAATTAGTTGAATAATTAATTTAGGCATTTGTTGGATAGCCAGTTGGATGTTATGATCTGTATTTCCCAGGCCACTTGTTTGCCTGGCTGAGGTGATAGTGTTTCAAACACAGGCTGTTTATGATAAACAGAGATAACAGTGTATTTTGCCACCATTTGGCATGACTGCTACATCTGTGGGCCATGAGGTCTTCCTATTGACTTTCTCTGAGCCCAGCATTGCACTTTGTCAGCGTGAGCGGCAGTCTAAGAGACAGGCGGGCGAGGCAGTCATACAAAGTGAAGTACTTAGGATTAGCCCTGGCTCTTCAAGTTTCAGTAATTATCCTCCTGGAGGCATTCTTGCTGTGTTGGATAATAATGGAAGTCCGGGTGTACGCCTGTCACCTCTCAAGTGTGGGTGGAGAAAGCCAACATGAGGCACAGGACAGAGAAATGTTTGCTTTTCTGTTGTCATCCGAGGAGCACAAGAGTAAGGCAAACTCACCCTGAGCAGAGATAAAGCTGCACAAACGCACAGATTGTTTTCGGCTTCAAATGCAACAAACAACTTGGAATATATTTAGCTGTGGATGTGATAATGAAACATGTTCCCCAAAAGGTGATAATATGTTCTGAGATCACTTGTAATTACCAAGTGTCAGGCGTGTGTTTTTGATAAACATATCTGTTAAAACACACAGTTGCAGTATTTGTTTACGGTGAGTATCATCTGATTGGCGTTGATTACATTTGCAAGCTGCACACATGTGATGCTTTTTCTTCCGCTCTTGTCAGATATTTACACAGAAAGAATAACTATGTATTTTTTTCCCCTACTGAAGTGTTGCGTCACTTTATCACATTATCCTTAAAGTTTCATTCCAGTGCATGATGGAATAATAGAAAGGCTTTTCTATCCAGCAGAGACAACACAATGCTTTAATTAAGAGTCAGTCCGATTTCCCAGAGGGGAGATTGTCTTCTTCCATTAACTTAGTTTATCATATAATAAAGAGGTTGCCTTGTCCTTCTCTACCCAGACAATTGGTTTTAATCAGCCAGCAGGCCTTTCATGGCTGATAATTTATGCTAAATTGACAAGGGTGGAGGATATCACGGAAAATCATTATGACAGGGCTCAGGTCACTGCCTGTCACCATCTTGTTTTATCCTGTCCACTGAGCTTACGGACGACAACAACAAAATTCAGAAATAAAGGTGATGAAAATATTAGCTTGGGAGACCACTCACCCTACATCTTCAAAAAAAAATAATTTAGAGTATATATTCACCGTGTGAAGGTTTTGGGTTGTAGTAGCCATTGAGATTATAGGCTATTTTAAAGTGAAGGGATGTGTCCATTATCAACAGAGTAAACAGCACATAGACAGGAAGTTACAACGGAAAGAGATATCAGCTTTTACAATCTGAATTAGTAAAATCCGACACACCAAAAGAATCAACAGGTTATTCTTCTGATTA
This sequence comes from Sander lucioperca, assembly GCF_008315115.2. NCBI lineage: Eukaryota > Metazoa > Chordata > Actinopteri > Perciformes > Percidae > Sander > Sander lucioperca. Next base: position 28,426,750 of record NC_050182.1, read on the forward strand.
AATATATCTTATAAAAGTGAGTTGCTGGGTGCCCAGATAGCTCAGTTGGCAGAGCGGGCACCCATATGTAGAGGTTTACTCCTCGACGCAGCGGACCCGGGTTCTACGCCGACCTGCGGCCCTTTGCTGCATGTCATGCTTTCATGTCTTCAGCTGTCCTTTCAAAAATAAAGGCCGAAAATGTCCATAACAATAATCTTAAAAAAAAGTGAGTTGCTACAATGACAATTTGTGTCAAAACAAAACCGCAGCAACTGATTGTTTCAGATATTTCCCGGCGGAATCAAAAAATGTCGGTTTTTGACTTTGGTTTTTAAGTGCGAACTGTGTGAAAGTACAAATTGTGATTTGAATTGAAGGGGGGTGGTGTGGTGGGGGGTGAAGAGAGGGAGACGCAGGATGAGCATGAGGAGGAAGCAGGGACACACTTCTCGCCTTGCAATTTAATCACTGTATACCCTGTGAAGTATTGACAGTTGTCCTGTGGAAGCTATTAAAGTTGCTGTCCAAGGTTAAATGAAATTGCAGTTTATCAAGGCAGCATTGAGAAAATAAGGGAATCTGTTCATGGCTGTTGATTAATGTGGAGCGTGATCAACACAAGGGGTTCATTAAGCTATACATCACTAGGGTAATTTAACATGTCATTGCGCCTGCTGTCGCCCCCTTCACACGTTCTGTGCATGTTCGGTGTATATGTGTGAGTGTTTGTGTGTTGAAATCAGGAACTCTGACCTCACATTTTTGAGACGTGATTGTGCCTGCACGCCTTTGTGTTTGTGTGATCAAAAATTCAAAATCATTCCTGTTACCACTGTAAACCACATAGCGTGCCTCTCTAGAGACTGGCATCAAATGAGTCACTTATGTTGTATGAGGGCATTATATAAACAGCGTTATATATATTTTTATTAATGCGCCAATGTTCAGTCAAGCATCAGCCTGAAAGGGAAGTCTTACTGAATCAGGACACCTTCTTCCAAAAGAAATTGTGATTTGAACTCATACCAGACTTTAACAAGTGCCTGTTTCTATCCTGATCATCATCTCTTCTTATCCTTTTATCGGCATACTGTTCATTTAATCACACCGCTGCTTTGATCACTTGTAGTTGCACTGCAGCTGCTGACGAGCATATATAGAGGTATGCTAATCAGGTCTGGGACCTGGAGCTGTGTTTTTTTTTTTTTCTTTTGCCTGGTGGATTTGTTTACTGGTGGATAATTGATGGTGCTTGAGGGACAGGCGTGAGTCGGACATGAATCACGGGCGACATGGCTCATGATAAGGAGCTGAAAGTCGCCTGTAATTAAGCCGGGCACTAGAGACCAATTGTTTGTAGAATGATTTGGTCGGGGCTAATTGACACTAATTGTTTAATCAGATTTTCTTCCCCTCCATACTGCAAGCAAGTGTGCTCTACCAGCACCTCATCCAACAACGCAGTGAAAGAAGCTCTTGATATGAGATTCTCGAGGGGGCTGTTGATGGTCGGAAATCTAGATGCTTGTTTATGACATCTTCTCAAATACTGCAGAACTGTGTTTAGTCGTGTGCCCCCAGTAACCACAAGAATTGCACGTATCCATGCATTTTACCCCAGTTTTGGAACGTGGCATTTGGCATTTTATTTATCATTTATCTCTTCATATAGGAATTTGGCTTATGATGCAAGTATTATAATGTCAGTTATTGATATGAACTGTTGTTGCGAATAAGAAACGCATCATTGATAGCACTCTCTGATAGCTTTCTGTTATGAGCAGTGACATCACCCAAAAGTATTTTTGGATGAGGAGGAGTTGATTGATCTTGTGTGCAAAGTTACCAGCTACTGTGTTGTTGAACAGAGCAGATTTATGACACTTGGAAAAGGCTCGTAAATTAGCACAGTAATACCCATGATCCTCTCACACCCACTACAGGAACTGTCCTGTTCATGAATGCACAGCTGGATTTGCAGCACTGACTAAGTTACAATGCAGAATATTGCACTAGGAGGCCATTTTGGAAAAATGGCAGACAATTGTTTTTTAATACCTGTAATGCGTTATGAGTGTGGGTCAGCATCAAAGCCACAAAAAAAAAACGCACGGCTCATTTAACAAAAGTGTTACAGTAAGATGACTTGTGATACACCGGAGCTCTTTTTTGTAATCCCTGATCATTATGTTGTTTACTGCGAAAAAATTGGAGTAATGCCATACTCACTACATAAACTCTCTGACATAAAAACAAAAAAAAAATAGAAGTGAGCTGACACCACTGAGGGCACTGTTCTGTTGGTGTGAATTCATCTCTTAAAATCCAATTGAGCACTCGATCATTTTACATGATAGTGTCTAGCTAATTCAATGCTACATTTTCCACTATTGCTTTGCACTCTGATTATCAAATACACCCAAAAAATGAACAGTTTTGAAAAAACCCACAATAAAATACATCTACACTTACACACATATAGAGGCCGTAGCACATGCATGGAGCTGTTTTAGTAGGATTAAATGATGAAGCGGAGCAGATAATTGGAGACAAGTCTTCCTTCTCTATCTGATTAAATCCAGTGAGTCTGAGTAACGAGCTGGTGATGGGTGGAGCTGAACACATGAACATGAGATCTAACATCATTACATTTAACGGCAATTAAACCTGTAGCTTTTTTAATTAACACAAACTATGATGGGAAATTAATGGTTATTACTCGGGGGCCAGCAGAGGGGAACATTGGATACTCCCTCACCTAATGTAAACTACACTGAGCAAGTGTGAAAAAAACCAGACGGTCCTGAGAGGTTCACATACAGCTGGTCCTGATGATTACTTGTAGTGGTATAGATTTATTACAATATGCATCTCAATTTGTAAGCTTTGGTACAAAGGACAAAAAAAAACAAATAGATTATTGGATCACACATGCAGTTTCACAACATTCATAGCTGGATTATTAAAGGATCAGTTCACCTAATTTGCCACAAAAAACATGTTATCACTCACCACAAGCAGTGTCTTCCAATGCAGATAGTTTTGGTTTTATTTGTCCAAGTTTTGAGATATCCATCTGAGATTTCAGCAGCCACCCCAACACGATGGAGCTGAATGAAATTTCATTTGAGGTTCTCACAGCATTAAAAAAAAAGTGGTTAAACCTCTCTTTCCCAAAACAATGACCCTGTTCATTTAAAAAAAACAAAAAACCTCATAGAACATACTGTTAACAGTTTGATGAAGGGAGTATGTTGAACAGGGAGATATTCTTTGGTAGCTCCAATTAAAACCGTGAGTTCTGTACGTTAGCATGTATAAATGTTATGTCCTTTGCTGTGAGCACCACAAATGACCAATTGGCCTCCTTTGTATTAGGGTGGAGACAGAAATCTCATATCTTAAAACCTGGGCAAATAAATCCCAAACTTGGTTTGTTTTTCTAGTTCTGTTTGATTCATTTGTGATTAGATAAAATATGTTTTTGGTAATTTTGGCAGTGGTGGTAAGTAAGTACATTTAATCAAGTATCATTTTGAGGTACTTGAGTGGTTCCATTTTATGCTAATTTCTACTTCTACTCCATTTTATTTCAGAGGGAAATGTACTTTTGATCAAAGTTTTATACACTAAACATATAATCAGTTTATGAATTCTGCATCACGAGTTCTTTTACTTTTGGTACTTTGCAAATACTTTTATAACTATACTTATGCACATGTGTATTTATTGTATAGTGTTTCCAACTTGCAACTGTTTTGTTAGTATTGTTTTTAGTATTGCACTCATTCACATTCCAATTAGCATTTATCTTGTCTGCGTCACTTTTCAATAAAGTTTTCTGATTTATTGTGGAAGGCTGCCTTTACTTTGTGCTAATAATTGGATGCTATTGAAAGGATGAGTTTCATTGATTTTGTGGATGACTGGGAGCATTACTGGCCCAGACCATAGATTGTCAGCAAGGTCTGTGTTGAGCTGGGATCGATGCCGGTGAATCTTCCCCTCTGGTTTTTATTTACTTCTGTCTCCATTGATTGAAACATGCAATAGTTCAGGAGCTATTATCACACTGACGCTAAGTTTCTATGTCTCCCCATTGAAACGGCTCCCTGTGTTCCTCTGCAATATCTCACTCCAGCAAGTGCTCCCATCTTTCCCTTTCTAACTAATGAGTTAAGAGTATTGCTATGACCTGTAAACATCAATCATGGAGAAACAGTGGGAGACAGTGACTAACTGCACCAGCAGGAGAGGGACGAAATGAAATGAAAGTGTACAATAAAAGAAACATCCAGCTTGGTGTTTGTCAGAGAAACTGAAATAAAAAATACCACAAATGAAGTTAGATAATCATCAAATGATTGCTAGTTTGTCGATTTATGGTAAATCATCTCATCTGAGTAGAACAACTTGAACTGTCTTCTCAGTTTAATGGAAGGTGACTAATAATACCCTGAGACTTTGGCTGTATTAAATAGGAGACAAAACTAAAACGTTTCTGTTCACTCATTGTGAATTCAGTGGTGTGCTCTTAATCCAATTTAGTGCTCTTCGAGTTTGAAAAAAGCCACGAATTTCTATTCAACTGTTAAAATTAAACTTCTTTGAAACAGATAACTTGTGCAATCTGCCTTGTAGTGGCTGCCTTGCTTGATTGTTTCCACAATGTAACATAGAGATGGTCCTGTGTAAGGGGGCCCATCCTGCGTTTACATATCTTATTTCCTGACAGACGGAAGAAAGGTCAGCGTCCTATCCAACTGGGACTCTCATGATTGAATGTAATCAGTATGTACTTGTTATTCTGAGTGCCGGGCCTTTTTTTATTTGCTGGCCCAGAAGTTAATTTCCCTGGTGACCTTTGTGTAATAAAACCGTATTATCTGTTTCTGGAGCCACAACAAGGAAACAAATTAGCTTCCTCAGCAGTGTTTTGTCACCGAGGAGATCAGTTATAAGTTTATTTGCTTTAATTAGATTAAGGGTGCAGTAAAGGCATGTGTCTGTGTGGGCATCATCCCTTGTCTCCTTGCATTATCTGATTGTCCCAGTCAGTGAACTGGACAATGGTTATGCATTTTAATGATTGTTCACTCCACGCAGTCAAGGGGGACACTTGCATATATCAGATAAGTGGCTTTTTTTGTCCCTTTTTTTGCAACATAAAAGATCAATCTATGCACTTTCTGAATATAAGCATGCTTGAAAAAGTATTTTAAAGTTATCCGGAGCATATTGCCAATTGTTAGCTTGGACAAATTGTGAGCGCACAGACATTTAAAATGACATAATCAAGCTGTTGATTTCTCACACTTCTGCACGAACATATGTCACCTTATACTGTGGAATTCCTCTAATCCTTTCTCAAATTTTAGTGGGAGTGACACTTTTCCTTTTAAACTAGATCCTTTTCTTCTTAAGTGCACCAAACAAGCTCCAATGAACACCTTACATTTCCTCCTAAATATCATGTACAATTTGTACCAGTGCAACTTCTACTACTGCGTATAACGGCAACAACATTAATATTAGTGATTTTTATTTTTTTTTACCAATTTCTCTTTTCTGCATTTTAACTGATTGGAAAGTATTTACATGTTGATTATTTTACTTAGATTTATTACAATAGAACAACACTTGCACTTCACAGATATATTTGCTACTTTAAATATATCCAATAGCTGTTGCAGTTTAGACTAAAGGTGAATGTGAGAGGAGAGGCTGTGAGCTGTGGAGGCCAAAGTGAATGCAATGCTTTACTGACCCGAGGAATCTCTTTTATTATGGGCTCTTTGTGCCTCTCCCTCCGCTGCTCTGTCAGGCCATTCAGACCCAGTGGCAGCCACCTACATTATATCCTGGATAGGCAGGACATTCATGCCTTTTTAACCCATTGTCCTTCCCCCTGGGGTGAGGGCCCAGAGCGGGATGTGAGAACCCCAGGCTGGGTATTGTGTCCCTTTGCACTCTTCACACACCCGGCGGGGGACTTCCTTTCTGGTGTCACCGAAACCTGTGTGGTGTAATCCGCAGCTCCCTGCTGAGCAGGATGGGAAGGTTATTAAAAGTGCCTCTAATGTCTCGTTAATAAATCGCTTCCATTTTCCGCTTCATTTCTAAGTAATCGTGTTGGGAGTGTGGATAGGAAGGAATGTGTACCCGTTCCTGTGTTTTCAGTATCAAAGCAGCATAAAAATTAGCATGTGTTTTTATTGTCAGCTACACATATCGCAGACGCCCGAGATCCATTAGAGATGTGACCCTCACATTAAAGATCAAGTATCTGGACTGCTGTGTGACAGGGTCAACCTACAAGGTGTTGATGCTGCTGTGATTGCCGGAGGAGAGATTTTTAAACGCACTGAGTCCAGGATGGGTTCAGGTTAATGGTGTCTTATACTGTGACCCGGTGGATGCTGCGTTTAGGTCTCCTCTGGGGGTAGCTCTATAAAGCAGCAGAGGTCACTTCAGTTAAAGTGCTGCTGTGTTAAGAGGTTAGAGAGCAGAGGTCTCCACAGCGTGGTATCACAAGCACTCTCCATGATGCGTTAAGGATGCTGATGCTTCTGATTGCCACAGTGGGACCTGGAGGTGAGGTTAGGGATGGCTCAGGACTGCTGGGGTAATCCCATTAACTGTGACTCCTGTGTGTGTGTGTGTGTGTGTGTGTGTGTGTGTGTGACTGTGTACGGGTGCACGAAAGACTGTGTGCGCAGGGGCTGACCCAAAAGACATTAGCTTGCCCTGGAGGTCAAAGGACAAGCAAAATTAAAAAACACGTGAATCATTCATCAAATATGAGAGCTTCTCCTGTTCTCAGCAGTCGCTCAGTGTGAGTAATTACCTGTCACAACTTGCGAACCATCTAGCTCCAAGTTTGTTAGCAATTCACACACATTTACTCTAATCTCTCTTGAACCACTAACTTGTTCCAAATTGTTTCTAAATTAATTTCTTGTTTTCTTCTCACTTATTTCATGGCAAATAAGCACATAACTGTCCGTGACAACCTCTCATGTGTCTTGTATTGTACAGTATGTTTTTTGTGAAGTATTTAGTAGTTTTGAAAATGGCTTGTTGTTTGACAGTTGGAAGTAAGAGTGGCTCAGTCAATGTGCAGGAAAGCGAGAGATCCTCTCAACACAATCAGGTTTGTCACTTTCATCTGTCAAATAATCACTGAGAATAAAATAGTAACCTGTCACATGGCTCTCGAGGACAAGGCTTATAGTTGGTTAATTGGTATTCATTATCATGTGTCTCTCATTTTGGTATATGACAATTAGCTTAAATTCTGCCTCGACTTGCACAAATATATGTATTGATGTCCTTGACAGCTGCTAAGATGTCACCATTGAGCTGATTTTAACAGCATTGTTAAATGCTGAAAGATGGTGGCTATTATGCGCTATACACTGCTAGGCTATCTGCATTGCTTCCACGCAGTCAGTCAATTCAGGACTATGCCTGTGGAAATATAAGTGGGGCAGTTATGGCAAACAAAAAGCTATCAGTGATTCTGAATAGAGAAAAAAATACAGAGGGGGTCAAATGTCAATGGCAGGGAGTAGGAGAGTGTTTGGTATTGTCAATAATGGATTCTCTGTTCGAGGGTGGGATATTCACAGCGAAAAGCTTTTGGTGGGCGGGATGTGGTGGGCCAAAGTCATTCATGCAAGAACACTTTATCATGTACATACTGATAAAGTAGAGCAAACACGTGATTAAATATGAGCTTCTGTCTAGTTCCTTACTAAATCAACTATCTTGTGTTTAAAAAAAAAAAATCATTTTTAAAGATGGTGATTTTGATGTTTTAAAATATCCACCTTCAAGTACACAAGTCCAAATCACTTCAAGGGTTACTGAAGAATGGACACAATCACCCATTTTTACTTTAAAAGTAACTGGTTGTTGCACTTGAATCACCTCAGGATTTATTTTTCTTTAGGCTGCAGTGAAGTTAATTAGATTTACTCAGCTGCAAATGTACAATGTTGTTGATGAATGTTTTGATTAGATTGTTTATCATGGTATCATTACAATAAAAAAGTAATATTTTTCAGATATGAGGCTCTCTTCTTTATGTGAACTAAAAAAATAGATTCATTTATACATTTGTACATTTGACAGATAGGATCATCCATGCTTAATTATTTGACTGACTAATGCAGTCAAGATGGATATTCCCAGTTATTGGTATTTGGAACAATATGGTGAGTGTGTGTATTGATCAGACTGGAGTCTTGTCGCATCTGTCAATACTAGTAGATGAATCTAATTATGGTTCCTCTCTATCTACTCAGTAAACTGTCAGCATGGGAGCCCTTAGCCTGTATGTCCAGTACACACACACACGCACGCACGCACGCACACACACACACACACACACACACACACACACACACACACACACACACACACACACACACACACACAGGAGCTATCACAACATTAGGACAGTTGGCTTAGAGTCCCACCTCCTCCCTTAACATCCCGCCATAAAACCTTAACAGTGGTGCAAAAGCATCTATAGCTGACACATCTCAGTCATACATGGATACATGTCTGTCTGTTTTCATGTTTTGCCAAAATAGAACCAAAATCATGGTCTCTTTATCCACAGTGTGATTTGAAACTAACCCTGTTTCCATATTACCAATGCTCTAAAGAAGAATTCACTGTGAGACTAGTTCAGGTTGTATAGACACAACACCGGATGTTAGATTTAACACATCCACTAAACCAAGGCCTAGAAGTGGAGTCTGTATCCCCCTTATGAAAAAAATATGCAAATTATTTTGACTGATAAAATGTATCCATCTGAGAAAAGTTGCAGACCAAAGATTCCAAACCTTTTCTAAAAGTAAAATAAAAAACTAGGTCATGTCTTGCACCTCAGAACGATGAATGTTCTTGATTTTCAATCAATTCTAAATATTCATCAGTAGTATGTCTTATTTAACAGAGCCAACAGTTTAACAACAATAATATTTGATTAAACTGTGTATATGTATTCCTGTGCACAAGAGAATTGGTTCTCATAAAGACACTTTTTTTTTCTCCTCTTGTTTAAAAAAAACAACAGTTGTGGTCCTTTACCCCCTGCACTGTCTCAAATACAACTTGGCACTTACATGTCACATAAGCATTTTCAATGATTATTTATTTTCACACTTTCTCACTTTCAAAAAACAAGCTTTACACGTCATTCACAGACGAGACTATATACTAACACACACAGACATACGCACTTGTGTCTTTGTTCAGTCTGTCACTTCACTCAGTCGTGTGCGGCCGTTCAGGCACTCCCCTATCTCCACAGGTTTTTCGAGGGAAAGTCATTTGAGTTCAAAATCTTCTTTGGCAAGTGCAACACTTCATCAAGGGTGAAGACTCCCTGGCTATCAAAGATGTATCAGTTGGTCTGATAAAGCCCTTGCCCTGGTCCCCGCACAGCAACATCCCATCATAAATAAAAGCAGCAGAAAAGAGGCCTTTGTCACTGTTTATCTGGACTGCTTTTCTTCCTCGCCCTTGATTTCCTCTTCAGAAAATTGATGCACCCTTAGATTGAAGCGGAGGGCTTGACAGGTAATGGTTAGTGTGATAACTGCTCAGATTTCATCAGCCAGGGTTTTTTTTTTTTGTGTGCAATTGTTGGAACTTTCAGCTAGATTACCTGTCATCCAGTGCATCAGATAAAAATGCAGAGTTGAGGAGATATTGCCAATACTGGAGCAGATAGGAAGAAAAAGATCTGGATGGAGAATGTTGAATGTGAAAGGAACAGCGAGGACACACATTTACATTTATCTGATAGTGAGGCAAATAGAACATATTACCATCCCAATCAGAGATCGGTTCCCTTTTGGCATAGAGATTTGTGATTTGTATTATGTGGTTTAAATGGTGAACATATGCTTATAATTTAGCAGTTTGCAGGGAAAAAAACATGTCGCTTTATGAATTGGCTTCACTAAAATATTATGAAACTATAGGGTTTACAACACTTATTCAATTACTTTATAAGATCTTATAGTTTTATTTTTAAGAGATTTAGAACAATGTATTAATGTTTTCATTTATCCACACAAACATTTTTAAATATATTTAAAATTGGAATTGCTGATTTCCTGCAAAGAAGACCTTCTCTGTTGTATATAATGTTATTGATTTTTTTTGTCAGGGAGAGACAACCTATTCAGATCTCAAAAAAGTATAATCTGCATTTGGTCTTTTGCTCCATTGATGTTCTGGTAACCAATAGAGCTGAAATCTTTGGCAGATATGTAGCAGCAATTTTTTCTCAGCTATTATAGCATTATAAACACTCGGTTAGAGTTACATAAAACATGCATATTTTTGACTGGGAAATTTTCTGACGAGAGAAACAGCTGTGCTGGCCTTACAATGCATTAAGTATTTCATCCCTTTTAGATGGTTAAATTGTGCATGAAATGTTGCTGGCGCAGGGTTCTCCCGAGCTGGACTGATTAGGCAACATCTGTTACATTGGGAGAAATCCGTGTCGTTTCTAATTAGCTGTCAGGCTGCGGCTACGTTGTGCCTGATGGTGCCGAGGATCTGCCACAGGTTCCTCTCCCCGTACTGTCACCTGCTTGTGTGTCCCCCCTCCCCACCTCCCCTGCTCTAGTTCCCCTTTCCCTCCCCCTCTCCCCCTTACTCTCCCTCACACACACTCATCAGCTGTAATTAGAGAGCAGGGTCCTTACAAAGGAGCGAGCTGGGAGCCAGGCTCCAGCCCATCTGTGCAACCCCATCATCAGCGAGCTCACAACTCCTCCAACACTGGGGGCCGCTCCCGAGCCGGGGCCCCTGCATGCTGATCATCTGAGCACACAAACTTTCTTCCTCTGCCTCCCTCCTTCCTGCCTTTATCTTTCTTTTTTACTTTGCTCTCTTCCACTCTGCGCTGAATGAAAATCTATCGCAACCGGGCTAATTCATCTTGCTTTAATAAGGCTCAGACGATGGTAAATATTAAATGCACCACAGTGAGGAACAGACAACACTGTGACCAGCTATTGACAAAATGCAGCATTAGAGGGATGGAATGAGCTGAAATCTATATGGACAAATTAACAAACACAGTAGCCTCAAAGAGACACTCACAACTGATGGTGTTTACATTTACACACTTTGTGCCTTGTTGTTTTAATACCATATATCTTTACGATTTAGCATCAAATTCAGCTTCCTTTAATCTCTAATTGTTTGTTTTTAGCAAAATGTTAAAAATATTTACTTCCTTTTGAACGTCTCAGTGACCTTCTAAACTGTATCAGTTTAATTTCATTCATTGCTAACTGTGTAAACAATATGCCATTGCTATAGGTCAACTCCAGTATTCATCACAATATCTGTCAGGTAATTAATTTCAGCAGCTAATCAATAATTCTTGTTCGCCAATGAATAAAAAAAAACATAGCAATGCCAATACTTGTCTTTTTTTCTTTCCATTTTTAAACATCACCTTTTTCATTTTCATTTTTGCTTTATTTAACCTGATAAAAGTCTTCTTAAATAAAATAGATTTTTCAATCAGACATAGCCAAGAGCACAATATTAAAACATTGCATCAATGAAAACCACATAAACAGGCTAAGAGAATTATCACACGCTACAAAATAGTCAAAATATCCAGTTAAGATGCATAAACGGATATGTTTCCAAAAAAAAGTACAAAACAATACATTTAGAAATGCAAACGCACTGAGCAAGTGCTTTAAAACAGACTTGAATTCACCTTGAAAGTAATCTTAAGTAAAATCCAGTTTCTCTTATCCAGAAGAGGAGTTGCTTTAAACCTTCAATTTTGTCATTTTGATCTACTATAAATCATTATTCACACTTTGCTTTGTGTTAAACAAGAATAGTCTTGCTTCAACTGCAGATATTGAGTTATAGAGAATGACTCATGTTATTTGTGATTATATATCAGAATATTTACGGTTCTACAGTCAAATGCATTAAAGAGAGGAATCTCTAGCATGTAACCTAGTCATAACTCTTACATCTTTTTTCAAACAGCTGACTGCATTAAAACTTCCTCTTTCCAGTCCTTATCCTCTCAGTCTGGCTCTTGCTCTGTCATGAGCTAGTCAGACAGCACACACATCTGTCCCCTTTGGCAATCTCTTACAAGTTCAACTGGAGAGTCTGCGAGACAAGGGAGGAGCTGCTAGCTAAAGCAAGAAGTTCAGCTTGAGCGGTGCCTTAAGGCAGCAGATGAGACACAAAGATAATGTTGAGTTGTTATTACAGACACTTAACCAGAACTGAGAGATGTCCTGGCCAATCCACCTTAAAAATCAGTTGTTTTATTTAACAAGCTGAAAGGTACGATGTACAGCGGAGTATTAGTAACTCATGTTCTCTCAGGTGTCATCAGATGTGCTCCTAAACAAGGAACTTGGCTACTCGACTCCCTGTCAATCTTGAGACAATTTGTTGATTGACTATTCCAATGTGGATCATGTTCTGTCTGTTATTGTGGGCATGTGTGAAAGATTAAATACTGGAAAAATGTGACAGATTTGTTTTAATTTAGTGGGCCATACACCTTTACATAGACAGTGTATTAGAATATGCAAACGTTTCTTTTAAATAACTTTTCTTAGTGAGTAATTCATGTTTCCCAGAATGTTTTCATAGCATTATTGTCATATGCTGTTGCAAACTAAATACACCAGATATATTTTTCTCAGAGATGAATTTAAAATGGTCTTCTTTTTGACAACTTATCTGTGTAGAAAACCCAAGCAAAATGTTTTTTTAAAGCATATTGCATTCCTAGGTCCAACACTGTTGTAAGAATATTATTCACATTTAGATAAAAATCTCTCAGGTCCTCCTGGATCCACTATCTTTGCTCCCATTCCTCGCTTTATTTCATTTTCACATCATTTATGTGCAAAATCAGTGCACCCACATGAATTGAAAATATCTAAAACCGAGACCTGACCCTGCAGATACATAACAGTCGTTCACTTTGCAGAGGAAAGAAGATGAGGGAAAAAGTTAGAGGAAAACAAATTAGTCTCTGAAGTATAGACACAAGGCTGTCACAATTCTGCTGCGAGCAAATCAAGGCTGAGAGGAAAAACAGTCTGTGACCAAGAATGACAGGCCTGAGAGAATGTCACAGCAATTGTGGGGCCATCACTGGCAAGAGATGATGGGTGATTGCTTTGCGTTCCATGGCAAGTCCATCCTGGAGGACATTGCGCACCCTTGCTCATCTGTGGCCCAACCTTTGGCGCTGACATTTAAAGTGTTGATTTTGGAGCACTTATGCTAATTGTTGTAATTTTCCTGATGAAGCGCCATTCTGATACCTTGATGTGGCCAAGATAGTTTTACATTTTCTATGTGGTCCTCTTTGCCATTTGCACCGTGTAGTGTCAGCTCAGAGTGCTACTGAAAGCAGACAAAATTGCAAGCAAATTGCATCAGATTGCCAACATTGTGAAAAGGTAAATTGCTTGCAAATCTATTTAAACCACTGGCCTATTTTCATCAGCTATGGTACTTGGTATTCATGATTGCTTAATTGACGACCTTTTCTATTGTGTAGTGCTTTATGGTGCGATGGAAAACAATCTTTACCAAACCAATTACCCTTTTTTCTCCTCACTACTACATTAGAGCTGTGATTGCAACAGCTAGTCCTTTGTAAATGAACTTTCTGGTTTCAGGGAATAAAGTGTCATTTGTTTGATGTTTTAAGCATATTTTTCTTTTATGGAAAGCACTGCTAAAATGATATACGGTTTTAGTTATACCCTGTCCATGTGTGACAGTAATAAGCCAATAATAACCATGTCCAGGTGTGAGACTTGTTAAATATAGAAATATTTGGTCACAATATAAATCATGAGCATACCTACTGCTAAGGCTGTATAAAGCTTTGGATGTGGCAATTTTGATTTAGATTATTTGTACCAATGCAATGTCTGATGGTTTACAAAAACACTGTAGGACAAGTCACTGCCACGCTCAGAACTTTGATCATATTCTGAATACTGAGAAATTAATTTTATTCAATCAACACATCTTTCATCCATCTAGTTGTCAGCTACAGAATTCCAATTTCATTCATTACTGTCTCAAAAGCATTATGATGAGAAAGTGCTTCCTTCCACAGACAGACTTAATATTACTGTATTGAATATACTGAAGTGCTGTCAGTCTGCTCACATCTCCTCTACCAGACAGGCCAAAAGAATTAACCCTGGATTAACCCTCCAGGCCCAAGTGCAAGGTAATGGCCTCGGCTAATGGCTGTGTTTGGCCAATGCCAGGTACCATTGACTCTCGCTGGCACAGTTTGCTCCATCTGAGGGGCAGTACGACAGCATGGCCATCTATGTACAGCTGGTCGTTCGAGTACCACTGCCAGGCAGGGATAATACTCAGCCATGCCATCCCGCTCAGATCATCAGGAGCACTGCTCTCTGGCCTTGTCTCCATTTTGACAAACATGGGAAAGGATCCTTTAGGAGAACATCAACGATACTTTTTTAATTTTTTTCCGCTTCATCTGTTCCATAAGATATCACAGTCCTTCAAAAAGATTATGTACTGTAAACCCAAACAGTTTGTCATGTATATATCAGATTGATTCTACACTTACAGGACACCTAAGTGGCATAATATAATATTCTAGTCAATCATCTAAAACAGAAAACTGGCACTTTTGAGGCTATGACAGGCTTTCCTTTAGGCCAGTCATATTCTCCTCTGGCAGCTCTCTGCGTGTAGTCGCTCTCGTATATAAACCGCTCTCATCCTCAGTTCTTTGTGCTCATGTCTTTGCCTGAGGTGAGGGAGTGTAATACAGCCGGGGGTGTGTGTGTGTGTGTGTGTGTGTGGGGATGAGAAAGAGGACTCAAATCAGTCTGAACAAGGAAGCGCTCTTTTTCTCTCTTGTAGATTAGCTTATTTTAACTGCGCTGAGGCTTTTACACAGACAGAGGATGGGTTTAGTGTCTGTATGTGTGTGTGTGTGTGTGTGGGGGGGGTCATACAACCCCTCCTGCCATTTTAGCAGACCAGAGCTCCCTGAATGTGGAGGCTGGGGAGGGGGCTGTAAATTTTCTCTGAGTCAGGACAAAGCTGATTGATCTCTGAGTGTAAAATCGATAAGAAGACACTGTCATTTTTGTAAAGGATGAGTTGGAAAGAGAAAATAAATGAAGACTCCCTAGATCAGCCTGGATGTGCACACACTGAAGCTTTGGTCTCATTAATTCAGTGCAGTCAAGTATTTTGGTAATGTTGTGTCTACAGCTTCAATCTCACAGGTGCCTCACTGACGGCAGGCTATGCTGGCAGCAGCAGGCGCTTTATTATACTATGTATATTTCATGCAGAGAAATCAGACACTTGCCCTTGCACCCCCTCCATGTCTTCATTCCTGATTAATCTATTTTGTTATTTTCAGAAGTACATCATGCCAGGGGTTGATTAAATCAGGAATTGAAAGCCATTGTCTTTCTTGCATGTCCCTTATCAGAACTAATGTACCGGCTGTAGTCATTTGTCTTGAGTTGTTATAAGAAATAAAGACTGGTGCACTTTTCTCTTCCGCAAGATACTGCAGGAAAATAAATTTACTACTTCTCATCTTAGCTCCTCAGTTTACTGTCTGCAATGTCTCCTGTGATATTTTTCATGCTTAGATATGCTGTTTTCACTTATTCATTCCTGTTTCACCTTGATCTTCTCATCTATTATATTACACTTCTTCCGAGCACTGAGAGAATATAGTCCTCATGGCCTTATTGGATTGATGGTTACAGAAACCATTGCATAATATCAACTTTCAGTGGGCCATTTTTCACCATGTGCCCCCCTATGTTTCATTTGATCTGCGCTCATGATTTGCTTCATGCTCACATCTCCTTTGTCTTTGTTTATACCCTTGTGCTTTGTGTCATGTAGGACATCATTGTCTGAGGCGGTGTATGTGTGAGCAGTGTGTTTATGTGTGAACCTACCCAGTGGCTTTTATCAGCTGGTCTCTAATGTGTCAGTTGTTGCTGAGGATCCACTCATCACCACGCTGTCTCTGCTGTTCAGCGGGGCCATTAAGGACACATCAAGCTATCAGGAGGCAGCTCTTGGGGACTGGCAGGCATAAAATACACCCTTTGGCCTCACTCTGAATAATCTTCAGGTCAGAGGGGCTTTGCGTATAGCTGGGGGCTTTAGAACAAGCGCTGTGGGACAGAAACCTGACAGATTGAAGACTTAAACAGTCACACATCATATGTGTGGGTCAACTTTTTCTTTATACAGACCTTGGGGATTTTTAAAGGCTTGACCTTGTGGACAGACAATGTGTAGTGTTTGCTCTGAGTTTCATATCACTCTTGACTACACTTGAGAGGAGCAAGACTAACTAGACCAGATTTATCTGGATGTATGAAACAAAGAAAATCAGAAATACCCCAGAGCTTCAGAGACATCTGTGTTTTGCAAACCAAAAGAGTAATTCTTATTGGTGAAAGGAGATAATTTGTATGTGAAATACTCATTTAATTCACATTCACTAAGCAGGTTATCAAATTAAATCAGGGCTCTGTTAGGCCTGCCACTTGGGCTTTTGGGCCTGGCTTCATGTGTAAAATTGGCCAACAAGAGATTTAGGGGAGCTCTTTGCACGCCCCTGTCACGTCATCTCTTGGCTCCCCTCAGGAGGCCGATCCCAGGGTCAGTGCTTGTGGAGAGATGCCTCTATGGACTGCCACAGGGAGACAGGGCCACAACACCACCTCCAGCTGGGCAACTTATTACAGCCCCTGTCTTTCTCACCCCCTCCTCACCTGCCCCAGCCATTCACAACATCATCAAGCCATCCCATATTCATGAAGCTGTGGGCTGGTGGAGTGTGTGTTTGTGAGGGAAGGGTGGTGGTGGTGGGTGGCGGGGGGGTACCAGTGCGGTGATACTGTGCGGTGGTTGTGGCAATGGTACAGTGGTTGGGAGAGTGCAGTTGGAGACTGTAGGGGGGTGAGTCTGCAGGTGGCTGTCACATCCGTAATTGCCTCATACTTCCCTCTGCAGCGTAAAATTGTTTTCATTATGTGTCATGCACACAGTGCCAGGCAAGGGCCCCTTGAGAGCATTCCCAAGAGCCAGAGGGAGGAGGCACTCCACTTAAACAGCCGCTTAGCTTCAAATAAGAAAGGAGAAAAGGAGCGGAGAGAGGAGGTGGAGGAGGAGGACAGGAGAGAGGGAAGGGGTGTGGAAAAAACAGAGGAAGCTCATCATTAACTGTGTTCGAACAACAGCAGACAAGTGTGAGCTCATGCACAAAAACCAGGCAGAGCTTATCCCAAACATCTCAGTTACCAGGGGGGAGTTGTGTGGCTTCAACCCCACTGTGAGCTCCTGGAGGGCTTCCGTGGTCAGAGGGGGGAGACAAACAAGGAGCGGGAAAAGAAAAGGAGAAAAAGTTTCCACCTGACTGGAGTTCCCATGGTTTGCCATGCAGGAGGGTAAGCAGGTTTCAGCAATAAACTCAGGCATTGTCAGGCAATAATGCTCAGTCAGGTCCCTCCATTTGGGATTCAAGGGTGTCTTTTTCTCTGCTCCCTGTGCTGCACTAATCACAGGCCTACTTTGTTTAATTGCAGCAAAAGGGAGAAAATGTGTTCAAGAAGTCATCCTAATCCCTCCCCTTTACCCCCTGCTCTCTCACAACAGCCCAAGCTTTGCTTCTCCATACTCTGTCCCGCTCTTCTGCTCCCCACCCCCTTTTCCGTTTTTAATGAATTGTGGAACTTTACAGAGACAACAAACAACACAACCGTGATAAATAAAGGATAGACCAGAGGGGGAGTGGGATAGGTAAGGGCCTGAGGTGTTGGCCCGGGTATCTATAAAAAAACAAAAAACACTTCCGCTGGATTTAAGCCCTTGCAACAAGTGCCATTACAGTAGTTTTTGGATGCTGCTGTTGCACAGGAGGTGGGGGGTAGGAGGATCAGATGAAAATAAATCCTGCATGCAGCTAGCTGCTGGTAGCCCGCTGGGCATGCAGCCTCGGAATAATCATCTCTGTAAAAGCACGTCAAAGCTCCCTCAATGGACACAAATTCGCTCCTTCTATTTTTCAATCGCAGATTTAGAAACTTAAGGTGCTGTGCATTGTACTTGATGACTCTGGGGTCACAGTCGCCAGGGGGGCAAGGGAGGGGATTTATCAATCAGGACTCCTCGTCTTTCTAAAGCTGAATAAAAAGCGACCCATGAAGAGACAAACCAGTCCCCTTTTAACCAAAGGCTTTTCTTATTCATTAGATCCGGATTCTGGCTTCTCCCTCTACCTCCTTTCCGAGAGAACTGAGCTTCTCAAGGCATAGAAAAACCGCTCAGTGGAAATAGACAACATTCAAAAAGATCCCTGAACTAAGGTTAAGGATAATATCATAGGCAGCCATCTATAACTGACAGTGAAAATAATAATAATAATTATTATTAGATATGTTTGATCAGATTTGTCATTTTAATTTCCATAAATATTGATATGCAATAATGTAAGAAACATACACACTTTTCCTTTTATATAGATTTTGACTGACATAAGGATTATTTCAAATGTCACCAATCTGTTTAGTAAATGGAAAGACTAACAATATGAATGTAGATGATACCGTGTAAAATCTTTTCCACCAACAACCGGATAACTGCAACCAACATGCCATCTGCTCCATCATCATAATTTAATAATGGTAAACCTCATCAGCAGAAAATACACATTAAATGTATTTTGAGCAATTAAATACACTTTGCAAACTGCTTATACAACACACATGCAGTATGTATTTAGTCATCGTCTTCTGATGTTTTGTTATGATTTCAATAGTTGCATACCAGAGTTTATTCATGTTTTAGGGAAATAAAATCCATGTTTTCCCAAACTGGTGCAAAAAACACACATCATCCCCATAATTATACAAAAGATATGATTTAAGTGTTATTTCCTGTTTTCTACAACCAGTCACTTTTAGACAGAAAAACAGCACACTGTTAAAGGAAATCATTTTGAATGGGAACCACAGTAAGAATTCAATAAGTGATCTTTTTAAAGGAATGTTATAGAAACCCTTGTGGCCTAAGTGGATGAGGGTTTCGATGAGAAAATCCACCCTAAGTAAATGACTTCCCATGTGACCTGGGGCAAGTCACTTAACCTCTTTCTTCATGCCCACCACCCAAGTTTAAACAAGATGATTGCTCAGTTCCATCCCCATACACTCCTCAAGTCCCCTTAGACCAAATCATTTTGCTCAGGGTGAAAAGCTCTCAACACAGAGCTTTCAGAGTAAACAAATATACCATTTTTATTACAATGTCCAACCTTTGACAACACTTAAGGTCACATCTAAAGCTAACGTAAAGAACCCTGCTGAAATTGCTGCATTTGTGCGCAATGACTGCTGTTTCTTATCCATCTTAACCACTTAAAAATTGTGCAAAATATGCTCCTGTTCTGGTTTAATGTTTTGAACCATTATTTTGAAGTGAATGTGTTTTTTTCACAACAAGAAGATAATTTAGTGTTGTGGTCATCGTATGATATTCACATTATCTTAGTTTTGTGATTCTTCCCTTGATTTATCCCTTAACTTGTGTGAATCTACAAGAGACTGTTGCAAGCCAATGAGGGCCACTGATGCCTGTGAATGTTGCATTATGGCCCAATCTCTTTCTCACTCCCTGAAAGACTGTTTAAATGGTTTGGTTTATTATTGCCCAAGGAAGGCTAAAGGCTTCTGTCAGCATTTGGGAGAGGGAATCACTGCCTCTTAACTGGACAGCTGTTCCGGCCTTACCCCACTTTTCATATGGATATATATGTTAATGACAGGCAATGGACTGGAGATGAAGAGGCCTGAGCGCTAGGCCCTCTCTTCAGCGCACTTCTAAAGCTTCCACAAAAGGAGCAGTAAAAGAGGCTGCAATGGTGAAGCTCCCACTTTTGTGCCCTGAATTAGTTCTGCAAGCAATGAAAGTGATCTTTTCTGGACGACAGGGGAAGTCTGCCGATGGCTGGACCAGCTCATTAGCACAAAAGTCTGTTGGGACATGTAATTGACTGATGCAGATCCCCCGCCTGTCACAACACAGCACAGGCTGTGGGACCAGAGCACATACAGAAAAACACCTTTCCTCTTCAAAAACTCACCTAACAGTTTACATTAGAGCGGCCCTGCCCCCTGTCTTTAGGTGCTGTTGAGTTTACTTCCTTAATGCAAATGTTCCTGCCGACACTGCTTCCTGTTGCTGTCAACACTGTTGATATCACATCTATTGACTTTACTCAGTGGGAAGAGAAAAACAGATATCACACCTTGTGTGTAGAGTGCTACACCTTAAATCCTCGAGAAAATTGACTGCACATATTTGATAATTAATTATCATTTAATTTAACCCATGCTACTACTATGCTATGGAACAGATTAAAAAAGAATTGTTAGGATTTCAGTTTATTTGTCAGTATAGACCCAGATTTGTATCAAATTGTTCCAACATTTGGATTTTGTAGTCATGTTTTGTATGGATATTTATTTTGTAGATAAAAAAAGGATGTAATAGTCTAACAAATGTGTATCGACTGGAATATCAAAATCGCTTTCCTGATATGCAGGAGAAATCTCTATCTCTTTTTTGTTTCATTTATAGACTGGAGACCGGTGTAACAAACATGCTCAGCACACCAGAAGCCCCTAATGGCTGCATCATGGTTAAATTGACTGGAAAATGCCGTTTTAATTTCCATGTTAATTGAAATGGACTAATTGTTAATATATTCTGAGAGCAAAGTACCAAAACGGAATAATTTCCCCAAAATTGAATCCATTTAGAAATGGCTTTGGAACTGATCGTTGTTTCAGAATGTTTGTCTGGCCATGCATTAAAAACATATCGCAGATAACAAAATAATTTAAGTCTCATAAAGTTATTTAAACTTTTTTCCACAGCAGATGTTAATAGAATTAGTTTCTAGTTAAATTCAGAGACTTGGACAGTGTAAAGGAGTCCACTTGAAAACAATTGCCATTGTTTTTCCATTTTTAAGCAAAAGAATTTTGTCAAGCAGCTAAATAGGGTATTCTTCATGGTCTCCCTTCTTCACAGGCAACTATAGAAATTAGCCCTACGTTTCTCGGCTCTCACACATGGATACACACGCTTGCATGGACACAAGAAAAATTTCTTTTCTTCTGTCAGCATTCCTGGCCAACAATGGCTAGATTAGTGGACGTGAGGGCCCCCTCGGGGGCACGTATTGTGGCACAGAATACCCTCGGCAGGAACAGCTGGTAGGGGTTAATGGCTACTGAACCTCTCAGCCGGAGCCCTTTCTCTATTGTGTGTTCCGCTCATGGGAAGGAAGGGGGCCACTGACAGCTTCTGGGGTGTGAGGAACCCACAGAACAGCACCCGGGTCACCCCAAATGGGGAGCAGGGCAGAGGGTGGGGGAAGGACTAAGGGGGAGGGGGACCTCGATGCTGAGGGTGGTAGGATGGTGGCAATAGGGAAGTCTCTGTGGACCAGGGACCAAAAGCTGCACATCAACACAGCCAACAGAAGAATTAGCATCAGTGTATATTCAGGAGATAACAATAAGGGCTGGACAATGATAGGGGCAAACTGTACACAAGGAGGGAGGGGGGGCGGGTGTCAGCCCTGCAGAGGCTAAGTGACATCAACACATCCTTCCAAGATTTTCAATGCATGCTATAAAAAATACTAAAGGAAAAATATTTTTAAAACCCCATCACCATTTAAATGTTTTCACTCTTGAAAGTTTTTTGTTTGTCCTGTTTATGTAATCATTTGAAAATAGTGCAGGGTAATAAGCCTGACGATTTGTATGTAAATGTATACTGGAAATAAAAAAAATCACCTTCAGAAAGCATTGTCAAAGCTCCCTCTCACACAAATGATGTCTGGTCCAGAGTCTCGTTGCATCTTAATGACCCTGTTGCCTCATTTCGGTGATAGCCTGATGTGATCTAGGGCTGGGGTCACTGTGCTGGGGCTTCTATCCTCTGTAATGGCCCCACACATTAGTATTCAAAGCTGAGGATACACAGGAGTATGCAATTCTCAGATGCTGCCTCTTGGCTGTCTGTGTGTTTCAGCCGTAAGAGCAGCTCTCCCCTCCAGTGTGTGTGTGTGTGTGTGTGTGTGTGTGTGTGTGTGTGTGTGTGTGTGTGTGTGTGTGTGTGTGTGTGTGTGTGTGCGTGTGTGTGTGTGTGTGTGTGTGTGTGGCCTGTGTCGCCTTGTCTTGTCAGCATCACAGAGCTTGAGCCTTGCCACCCAGAGGAGCCCCTCTGTCAGGGCTGGAGGGACTGCACCTCCATTTTAATCCCTCAGCTACTCACCCCCCGCTGGGCAGCGTGGAGAAGCCCTTCTCCCTGATCCATCCAAGCCTCTCACACCACGGCCACACTCATTAGACGGCTGATTATGATAGTGTGCCGGTGTAATGTTTAATGGAGTCTGACACCTGATTCGCCATGTTACAAATCCTGTCATGCAAATTGAGCCATTTGTGTTGTTTGATATGGAGAGATGGGCTATATGAAATGAAAGACTAGCGCTGAAATGAGGCACGGGGGATGTGTGCCCTCTGCTCCCTCCGCTGTGATTACAAGGATGAGAACAAGCATCTTTTTCTGTGTTGGTGTATCGCGTTGGGCCCGGACACATTAAATTAACATGGTGTTTTTCACCCCGCAGAAATCAGAAAAAGCAGCCTATTACTGAGAAAATGTCTCATCACCCCCTGCAAACAAGAGCAGGATAATGGACCTCTGGGAGCATGTTCTTTCAAATCACGCCATTCTGTGACAACTGTTGTAAATAATTCAAATGTCCTCAGCCTCTCAGGTTGGCAGTCTTTGCAAGATAGAAATAATATAGCATCTTATGTGACTCCAGTTAAATCAGTATATACATGAAATATTTCTATAGCAAAGCAAATGTAATTTCAATGTTTTAATACTGGGGAAAGAAGCATTAGCATGCTGTGGGAAAGTATTTCAATTTCATTGCAAAGACAAAATAAATTGCTGATCTGAGTGCTGCATTCAGTTGAAATTGTAGGGGATCGGTTGACATACAGATGGGGTAAATTAAATGGGGGAGTGCACAACTTGCCATTTTTCACTGCCCTGTAATGACACCTGTTTTAAGAATGACCATTCCTCATCTGTAGCAAAAAGTGACAGTCCGAACAAGTGCTCTCGAATGTCTCATGTGGCCCCGCTTATCAGCCCCCTTACTGTAAACATTTCATTTCCTCACCCTGTCAGAAATGTCTTTGTTGCTGGTTGTTGCTTGGGCTTTAATCTGAAAGACAAAGTCAGCCAGATAGCTCCCCCGCTTTCTATTTGTCTCTCAGCTTCCTCCTCTCTCATCTCTTGTGACAACCTTGTCTTTAGAGCGACTTAAGTTCATGTTCCAGTATTTCTTGCCCTTATTTAGAGTGCAAAGGTCCTCTAAAATATGTTCTTTTAAGTGGCTCACTGTTTGTCTCTTTGTCAATCTGAGGTTACAGTGCTGATGTTTATCTCCAGGTCAACAATGGATTACATTACCACAAACACAGTCAGATGCCTTCAAGTCACACAGGAACTTTTTTTTATATTCTCTCCTGTGATGGTATTTGGGCAAATTAAACACTACTATGATTTCAGCGTCTCCGGGCAGACGGCCAGAACTCAGTTGTGAGTTATTGCAGCAGCAGAAGCCTTTTATGTGAGTCAATTTGCGTTTCAGTGGAAATCTACCTGTTTTTACAAGTCATCTCCTCTGAGAAACACCTGTACTGAGCAACAGGCTCATTGTTTTCCTCTTAGCTACATCGTAAAGATTGAGAGACCAGCGAGACAACACCAGGCAGGTTTGCTGAATCACTCATCCTTCCTGGCGCCACTCGGCTGACTGAAGAGTTCCTGTCAGAAACACTCCATCATGAGTGATGTTGGACTAGAGATCCTGTAACTTGTTAGTACCATTACATTGTGCTGTTTTGTTACAGGAAACATAAGCTCATCTCTGGAAACCATTACAATATAAAGTCACTTTGATTGATGATTGCTGAATTATCATTTTTTTCATTACTCACTGGGTTATGTGCAACTCTAACAATGATGTATCTATTTATTGAATACGTTTGGTAAAGGAGAATTTAACAGATTGTCAGGAGTTATTAGATCTGTGCGCACAATTTGAATACATACAGACAAATAGAATGGACTGCATTTCTGTTCATTTCTGGTTTAGTCAGAAATGTTTTTTTTTTTAAAGTTATTATGAATGACAACCATTTCTCTCCAACAGACGGGGCAAACAAAGTGTGACTTATTTTCAGCCTAAGTTACAGTCAAGCTCCTTTTATCCGTAGTTTGTTGAGTATAAAAGAGTGACTTGCTCTTTTCTGTTAAATATAAATGTTACTGTTTTCCCAAACTGCCCAGAATATTGTAAAGTTATTGATTAGTTGTCATGTTTGGCGGCTCTTATTGATGGCACAAGAATGTGAAAGTAGCTAGCAACCTGGATGTAAAGATCAGGATTTATTGCCCAGAATCTCTTGAACAATTTTATCAAAAGCCCATTCCACTGTGACATTTTTTTTCTCCCATAAATCAGCGAGGGGAAATCTATCAGTGGACAGTAGTGAGAGATAGATGAGCAGAGGGATGTGAGGGTCAGCAGAGATTTTTCACTGGTCCTCCCCGTCACAGCCGCAGCCTTACTTTTTCACCTTTATGAATTGGTCTTTTACTGACTGGCCAGGCCTTTAATTTGTTCCACACACTCGGGGGGGAAAAAAAGCTCTGAACATTTAGACTTTGCACATAAGATAATGTATTGATTGTTAAAGCACTGGTGCATTGGGTTTCTGGCTCATATTTAGATAGCACAAAACTTTAGATAAATGATTCCTTGGGAGATGGATCAACCCCTATATTATTAATATTCTGGATATATTCCATTTTGGCAAGATATGGAGCATCAGGGGTCTTAAAATATGCAATTTGTAAAATCCCCTCAGTGCAAATTCAAATAGGTTACATAAAGAAAAGAGCAAAAAGAGTTTGTATAGCAGTTAACATTTTGCAGTAATGACAAGGTAGTAATGTATGGCATTATTAGTCAGATATGCATCCTTGTCCTCAGACACATGTGAGAAAAATTGCATTTCTCAATACGTGGATAAGTATTTAGGGTGAGGCATCTACTAAGAAAATAAGGGCAAAGTATGCACACAGCAGCACTTAGTTCAGCTAAGGACAATTTTATTTAATTCTATCAATTTGAATCTATACAAAGATCCATATGTACCACAATGTAGCAGTATACTGGAACTCTTTAGATGTTTGAAATGGAAGCTGTTTGGAAACGAAAGCGTGCCTATTTGTTTAATTAAAAATAGTCCAAACACATGCGGTATTATATTGTCTTTCTAGAAACAGTAGCATGTTGACCCTGAAAGTTTTTGTAGTTTTTTTTCTTTTATTTGATGGATTTATTCCTTTGTCATTACTCTCAGTGCTGTTTGTTGTTGGTGCACCTATAGTCCATTCACCCAATCTGACTTGATTGAAGGGCTTCATTTGCTATGCGGCCATGTAAAGTGGAAGCCTTGAAATATCACACTGACCTTGGTGTTCCCTTCTGATTCATTTTTCCCTGACACTGTATCCTCAGATGGGATTTCGCAATAGTTAGACATCTGACTGATATTGCACTGTAACTCTTCCCATAATTCTAAAATATAATTCAGCAATGAAAGTTAGTGTGCAGCACAATATAAATTTGTTTTTGTTGGTGTAAAATATCGTAGGTAAAATGCAATTCGAGTATAGTAAATATAGAGTTTTAAATGCATTGCATTTATTCTGCACAAAAACCTATGTTGACAGTTGATAGAAATTCAATTTTCAACATGATTGTTATGCAATAATATACCTACTGGGATTACATAGTACAACTTTAGGTTTACACACAGCATATAGTCAGCTTTGTGTTTGTTTAACAATCTGTATATTGTCCTGGATGTTTTCAAAAGGCCAAAAAAGATCATTCACTAGAACATCTGTGTTATTCTTCAACCTTCTGAAAACCAATTCTACATAGACTTTGCTGATATGAATGATAATGCACATCCATTATAGTAGGGTATAGGGTTAGGATGGCCAAGTTAGCCGTCCCTAAAAGAACGTGTGCAAAGAAAGAGCATTTACTAAATCTCTCACCTGAAATTACCACTGCTGACTACTTTACAATCAGAATTTACAAGTATAATTGACAGTAAATAGTAAAAATCCATTTGGAATATTTTGTCTATGAAACAAAACAAATCTGCATGTTCTGTCTCGTGGAGATTTTCCATTTATGCCTGACTTTTGTGTGAAAGTTGAACCTTCACTGTGTTTTGGAGAATTTCTTTCTGCGTAGGTACATAACTTTACAACACTTACAGCAGCCCTGTAACATGTTTTTGTGGTGAAATGGCTACACAGTGTTGTCAGGTGACATTGTTGGCATACTTGTTTCCTGTGCCCTTAGGGACAGAAGCAGTGAAGACAAGGCATGAGTGAGCCGCCTAGTGTCGTCTACCAGCTGATTTACTGTCCTGCTGCGTTTGAAGTAGGACAGGCGGAATTCACTTCACTCTGCTTCTTTGTGATCAGTCTCCCCAGATTACAGCCCAGGTGAGGCCCCTCGCCATCAACCACAGGATATAGGAAGTACCTGTCTCTTATAGCCCCTGGACATTGGCCCTGAACTAGCTTTCCTAAAGTCAACGTGTGAAACGTTGCACTTATATTTCAAAACCCTTCTGCTTATACATACATGCATTGGCAAACTTTAAAGAACACAATGTGATTTCACAATCCATGATGTGTTAAAATTAGCGTGGGCCTGGCGTCAGCAATGTTTTCTTTGTCAGACCTGTTCAGCACATGAAAACACAAGCCAATACTTGTGATGTGTTTGGCTGTAGCTCTTTTTTGACAACAAGCTTTTTGACAACAGCAACAGTCACTGCTGCTGGTGCCAAAATCTTACTTTACTTTATTTACTTTCTTTATGTTTCAGTATTGACTGTTGGTGACAAAATGGAAACGGTTTGAACTTAAACATTGCAAAGGTTTATGGAATTTGCTTTAGTTCCAACAGATTACATATACAGTAGCTGGCACATGTGTGCATCAAAACAGCTATCATTGTGCTTATAGAGCATCAAGACATGCTAAATATTTATGGATTTTTCAATTCCCCACTCTTCCCACCTAATCAGCCACCAGTGTATATGGGCTTCAGGAGTGATATTGGCATGGTGTGGCTGATTAGAGTCAATCAGCAAGGGGTGAAACCAACATTTCCTTCAAAACAACCACACAGACAGAGGTCTGGAATTCTTCCTCGCGGCACATCATCTAATGCCGCAACCACATTTTCATAGACAGCTTGATTGTGAGCAGCATCTTCATGTGGAATTAAGATGCTGCTTTGGTGCTGTTAGATGGGACTTAGAGAGGAAAAAGGCAGAACATAATCAGCACCTCTAAAAGTTAGACAGAACACCTGCATCAAAGAAATTGATTGGAGAAGATTTTGTAAGGGAGCTGATATATCCCAAAAACAAATCAGCATTAAACCTGACATTTTGTTGAGCAGCACAATCAGACTGTTGAAGCAACATTTTGTATGATCATTGTATAAATTTGAAACAGTGGTAAACGTTGATATTCAGCTTTGAAGTGCAGGCAGGGAATTCAGTCTCATTTAATAAATTAGCAAGCTTGCAGAAAACACTAACCAAAAGGCGAAGTAGGGTAAGAACATGACTTTGTATATTTAAAATGTTGCTGTTATTATTATTATTATTATTATTATTATTATTATTATTATTATTGTTATTATTATATTGTGTTCCATATTTACATGTCATATACAGTATATATATTATTATTACTGTATTATCAAAATGTTATTCTTATTTATGTTATGTGTATACATTTATGGGCATGTATGTATGTATGTATATATATATATATATACATACACATACACATAACCAGATACTTATACTTATGTGTGTGTGTGTGTGTGTATGTGTGTGTGTCTATACCAGTATATATTTGCATTTATTATACACAATTTATTCATTTATTTTTATGTGTATGTATGTATGTATGTATGTATGTTTATATACATCATTATTTTTTCTTGCAACAACGTATTAGTTTATATTGATAAGGGGACCAATTTGTAGGCTAACATTTTTTTTATATATGTGTATATATGTGCTTAATGTTAAACCTTGTTGTTGGTGTAGTTGTATGTATATTTGGGGTTACCACCTGGAGTGGGTGGGGGGGGGGCGGTTGGGGATTCAGAACTTTTGTCATAAATCCTCAACCATCTATATTGTTGAAAGTTTGATTATGTAATACTGATAAATAAAGTTGTAATAAAAAAAGAAGAATAAAAGAAACTCATGCCACAAATCTCCCACCATTTAAATATCTACAATATAACATTAAATACATTCAGCAGAGCGTCAAATTGTGCAAAATGTATTTTGATAACAGGATAAATTAGTCATATGAAGGATGGAAGCCAGTGATTTTCTAACACTGTAGTGATAGTAATGAGGTGGCTGTTGGTGTGTTTCGTCTTGGCATGGCCAAGTCTCCACCTAAGCCATGAGTAGTTTAAAATACTATTTTTAGAATCCACACTTATGTACTGAGACATATTTACATGTCACTTACAGTGGATTTTTATTGTCAATTGCATAGGAAAAAAATACTTCAGTTAATCTGATTTTTCTCAAACCAAAGCTATTGATTTTTTCTTTTTTTTAACTTAGCCAAATAAAGTCTCTCAATGGTACAATGAAAACAAAAATATTGTCATTGTGACTGTGATGAGGTCAAGGGTCAAATAGAAATGAGATTTCAGATGCAAAAACAGTCTTTTATTTCACCATAAAGTGAATGACTGCTGTGAAATAAACATCACTACAGTGACTCGCATTACCATGTGTCAGATAAGAGACTTTCAAGTGTCTTTAGAGAACTAAATAACTGCTATTGATATTTTAGCATCTCAATGGCCACCTTAACTCTCAAAGCTGTCATTGTTTTTATTTAAGGCTCAGGCCTTTGCTGCTGCTGGTATCAGTTAAGTTTCCCATTGAAGAGGAAATCAGAAGAAACCAACATTTGAATGAAGGATAAGAGCCCTCTGTGTGTCAAGAGCTAAAAAGGGCTGTTTTTGTCTTGCATCACTGTATTGCCATTTCAATGAATTACTTCAAGGGAAAACAAAGTAATAGTGACAGCACTCACATTGTGCAGCTAATGAATTTGTTTTCTCAATTATTCTCTCAATTTATTTCTGCATAACTGATATCTGTCTCTTGTTGGTTGGTGCTTGATAATGAAGCGTGCTCATGGTTGTTGTTTTTTCATTCAGTGAAATCCATGACAAAGACTGACATTTGCACTTATCATCACTCGTAAAAATTATATTTTCTTCATCTTTCTTTGGGTTACCTTTCAAAAGAAATGTGCATCTTGTTTTTGAATGCATTCCACTTTGCTGTATCTTGTTTTAAAATGTTTGGTTATGACAAAGGTTCACACTAACTGTCAATTCACATGTGATCATTGTAGGTCTACGTTTTGTTTTGGTTATCTAGAATCCCTAAATAGGAAATAGTCATTTCTTATTAGTTGTTGAAATTACAATCATTGTATCAAAATAAGATGTTTGTATTTGTTAATTACATATTGGAGATTGATGACTATTTTACAACAGAACAGTGTTAAAATAAATGTGACTCATCAAAAATCATAATTAAAAAAAGACAATGTAGTACAATGGGTGTCTCTTTAACCGTATCAAGTTTTTTTTAGATGCAAAGTATTCTTTGTGGATCAGTGTGGTCAGCTTCATCAATATCAACTGTTCCAACTGTGCATGAACTTACAGTGGATTGACAAATCTGTGTGTGGGGTTCTTGAGGCAGCAGTGAGTCCCAAATTGAATTACATGCACATTTCTCAGCCACAAAGGGGAGCCATCACTAATTAAAACCATGTGATTGATGACACTGATGCTTCATGCCAAAGAAGGATAAATCACCCTCACAGACACTTTGCTGCATTGGTTCCTGTATCGCACACGATAAGCTACTGTACGTTCAACACTTCCTCAGCTGAGGGAAATAAACAGCTGGTTGCCGTTGTTTTGTTGTTAATGTTTTGTTGTGCATTATGTCCTTAAGACTGTAGCTTCTTAGTCACATATGTGAAATAATCCACGGAAACAATGTCACTTGTGAAGGCCAACATCGGTGTATGAATCTCTGTCTAATGTACAGTATATGAATTTGTCCTTTAATGAGCATACAGTATGTGCTCTTCATTGTGTTTAGCCCAGTGAAACTTTGACCTATTAAAAGGTAAGCTGTCAACCTATCCATCCAGGGACAGCACTTTGTGAGTAATAGCTATCTAATGGCTTTTAATACTGAGTCAGTGTATTATACACGCAAACCTACATGCACTTACTTACACACACATTTCTGAACCTTCAGATCTGTTCAACTTGTAGTTTTATTTCTTGATCAGAGTTTCACTTTTGCTTTTTGTGCTATGAAAGAAAAGCAAGCTTGGTTTAAGTTTAACTGAAGAAACTGAGAGACCAGAGACACTGTAAACAATCAACCAGAAGTGTCTTCAATGTTAATTAGATGAGCAGAAAGGTAAGGTGATTTCTTTTCACATGTTCAAGATTTAAATACACTGATTGATATAGCAAGTGTGTTGCATTTTTGAAATAGGAGAAGGAATCTGTGGAAAATAACAATGTATAAAAATGTATAGTATTTTATGAGTATACTGATGCTAAGTGCTTCCTTCATGTAACAATCTTGACTCTTCATGGCCATCTACAACTGCATTCAGTCAGCACATAGAATATTATTTTGTTTTTGTACTATAATTTCTAATTTATCTCGTTTGGACTCTTGTTTGCATTGTTTGCATCCGGGATATGGCTCTGTTTTCTTTGGAAAGTTTTGTGTCTAATCCTACTCTGAAACAGTTTGATTGCTGTAGGAAGGATGTCCTTTGTATAATTGCTGCACATTATGATATTCCTGTCTCCAAGCCTTTGGTAAAGAAGGAGTTAAAGTCGATCATTCTGGGTGGGTTGGTGGATAGAGGTGTGGTTCTCCTTTCAGATCCGGAGTAAAGGGATGAACCTGAAGCTGAGGTCCCAGAGGATATGTTGAGTCCTCCCATTGCTGCTGAGCCAGTTGGGCCTCCTGTCTCTCTGCCATGGTTTGAGCCATTCTCTTTTGATTCTTCTTCTTTGTCTAATGGGTGCCCGCTTAAAGGTGCTTTTAGCCCATGTTGATCTTGAAGCAAAAAAAGAGAATTGTTTTTCAGCACTTTCAATGGTCCACGTACACCATGGCCAAACATCAGTTCTCTATCATATCGAGACTACTTCTCCACCGTTACAAATGGAATATGTACGGGGATGATCCCCCTGAGTTCAGGTACTGCCACACCCTAGAAACCACCTGTGCTGGCGTGGATTCACTGATAGTTTGATTGGAACCGTCTCAGAGCGGCCTACAGCTGGAGCGATAGTCTCTTCACTTAGAGAACCAAGGTTATAACGTAACCAACTGTTCAGCTAGGTTGCTACAGATTCCTGCTTTTGGCAGACCATCATCCCAATCTTTCCCTGTTTCAAGGCAGTACTTGCGCATCATTGCCTTGAGGGTCTGATGCCACCACTCTAGCTAACACAATTTTTTTTTATTTTTAAACTATAGCTGATCTGAGAATAAAATATTAGTAAAACAATAATACTTCTACTTGAATATAACCTTGTCATACTATTTTCACAGTGGTTTACATATTATCATTAAAATGTTCAACTCAAGTCTAACAGAAATTACCGCAAGTCAGTGCATGTAATTTTCACAGCAGCACTTCTAGTTGCAATTATTGTCAAATAAAAGAACCAAACGGTAAAAAGAAGTCTCTCCCTCTAAATATGATCACCCATATGTTGTACCTGTTAACTCTCTCGATATGTGGACTATTACAGTGGTTTAAAATTGCCGGCCAGGAACAATTTTGCACTCATAAGCTGCATACAAGTCAGATCCTGTCAGTGGGTTAGTTTTGTTCAAAGGACCAATTAGTGGGTCCTACCTTAGCCTGCAGCTAAAAGGCCTAATAGTGGGGGCATCCACCTGAGAGGTGCAGAGCTCTCCCCACTGGGCTTTAATTTGAGAGGGGGGTGGGTGGCAGCTTCTGAGGCTTTTACCATTACACAGGACTTCATTGTGGCTGCTGACCGTTTGATCTTAAAATAATTTACTTAATGATCTCACCACGGGAGCAATTGGTGCTGCTCGATTAGTCTGCAAGGTCTAATGGACATGGGAAAGAAAGAAGAGGGGAAGGAGGATGGGTAGGAGGGAGAGGGGAAAGGGGGGTGGCACAGTAAGAACTAAATGAATCTGCTATGTAACCTTGGGGAGGTACATTTTTTAGCATAAATTCAGAGGTGAAATTCTGACAGTGCTACAGAAATGTACAGGCTTTAACAGTAGCAGCAGTTTAACAAGCCCAAATAAAACAAATGTCAGTCGTTTAGTTGTAGTCATATTTTATCACATTAAATGGATAAAGAAAAACAAGTAGGCTACCGTACATATATTGTACTTGGACCTTTGCATTGATCTCAGCTAAGTTGATATGCAGTGATATTGTGGGTAACTAAACCACTTAATTACAAAATATTTGCATTGATGAACAGGATTTACATTTGGATATTTGTGATATTCAGAGCAACCATGATTTCAATGTGATTTGGATATTTTGTGCTCAATTTACTTCTTATATTTTTAAAGGTGTAATTTACCCTTAAATTGCAGAGACACATGCTAATGGATGGAGTGTTACATTAACACTGGTGTCTATTTAATTCTAATAAAAAAGCCTAAACATGATAAAATTTTCCAAATTTAATAATTAGGCTAATTCCAGTTTGTAACACCAATTTTATTAAAGATGACGCACTTGACTACACAGTCTCTTCATTTTGAATCAAAGTATTATTCAATATATTACTGTATGAAGACTAACAGGACTAAAAAAAAGCCCAAACCACAGCTTCAGGGATTCACAATAAAGAGAGTTGAAAAGGTCACACACACTCGGCAACACGACTGAAAGGCCTTCCTGGCCTCTGCAGATAACGAGCCAAAGAAAGGGGGGATGGGGTCTAACACAGTCATTAGAAGACGAGATAGCTGAAGTCAGGTAAGTTGGTGCAGTTTACAGCAATCCCTCTGGCAAAGTATGAAAAGCGGAAAAGGGAGTATGGGTGATTTACACAGATCACTGTTATTAAATCATGCAGGAAGGTTGTTAGTGAACATGAAGTTGCCTGTGACATGTCATGACAA
Organism: Sander lucioperca; assembly: GCF_008315115.2. Classification (NCBI taxonomy): domain Eukaryota; kingdom Metazoa; phylum Chordata; class Actinopteri; order Perciformes; family Percidae; genus Sander; species Sander lucioperca. Next base: position 28,460,307 of record NC_050182.1, read on the forward strand.
AATCTGTCTCACTGGCAGGAAGTACCCAAATAAATCTCTGAATAGAAACATTTTTGATGGGAAGATACGGTATAATTAGTGTCATCACATTTAATGATGACCTACATCTGTTTTTCTTGTCAGCGTTGAAACCTTATTCAGAAAAATGCTAGATTAAAGTGTGATAACTGCCTGAGCCTATGGAGACTGGCACTGAAGTTTATTTTCATAACACAAGCCAAAAGTCCCAAAGACACATATGAATGAAATGTAGCATATATTGACCACGGCAGTACAAATTGTCATAATTCATTCACACAATCGTTAGTCTCACAGCAAAGCCAGTAAACCACTTTTTTCTCATTATTTCTGAAACATTATAGGATGGAAACTTTAAAAAAAATCCTTGATTTAAATTCACTCTGCATGATAAAAGGATGATTTCCCAGACACTTTAATTTAAAAAATCAAGAAGATGCCCAATAATGTGGCTACAGAGAGGACAAACACTTGAGCTTTGAAATATTGGCACTCTTGATTATATGCTGAGACATTTACTGTGACATGAGCAAAGGTCGACCTCTTCACTTTAAAGTGGGCATTAACTACACAGTCAACAATACAGTAATTAACAGCCAGTGTAACTACTGCCAATGCCTTTGCTAGTGTGTTGTATGAATTGTTTTAATATATTGTTTCTTTTTCTGTATTTTATATTATCATTAGTGTAATAATTGTGAATTTTATGAAACCAGGCAAATGCTTTTTAAATCAAATCCGGCAATTTCCTTTAAATCTGTTTAATTCAAAATGACAATATTAAAATAAACCAGACAACGCAGCTTATAGTTTAATGATGCAGCATAATACTGTACCTCTGCTGGAAAAACATACATGGATGTTTGTATAATAGCTATCAGACTGTAAGGCCTCAGATGAATTTTAAACATTTATTGACCCACCCCCCCCACTGAATGGCAGTAATCTTTGTGCCGGGCCCTGCCAGAGACCACGAGGTGTGCATATTAAAAGTTTTACTGAGGCTCCACAACACCTGTGATCATCTCACCATTGAGCCTTTGCACCACAAGAACATAAATCACGGCCTGTGAGTGGAATATCTCATGGAGAGCCAGCATTCCACCGCTCGTGCTGGGATTAGGAAATCAAAAGGGCACACGCTCTGCAAATGCTACACAAGGCCCCAAGAAAGCCAGCATGTTGAGAAACAGCCAAGGAGGCTCACTCAGCTCTGTCATTTATAATGGTGCTATAGTGACAGAAGCCCCTGGAACATTACCGCCACAAACCCCAAACCACTGACTGTATGTGTCATCCAAACAAGTACAAATTATGGTCTAAACGAAGCGGAAGAGCTCCTGCAAATTGCAGGAAGCGTTTTGCCGTGTCTTCATTATCTTGTTCGTTTTTTAAATAAATGTATTTCCAGCAGCATCTGGCTATGATGATCAGCCTAAGAAGAGTTATTTTCTGGGACAAGCAGAACTTAACATGATATATTATGCAAAATCATTTTGAGAATCTGAATGTGTTTGCTTGTCATAAGAAAGGCTATATTCCCATATCAGCTGCTGTATGTGTGATTAACATTGCACTGGACATCCATGATTTACCCTTCTGTAGTCTCTTATTCCGTCTCCAGGAGGTGACACTGTACTGTAAGAAGTCCAAGTTTTTGATATGCAAAAACGCTCCTTATGTATCCTTGCCCTGTGTTAGTCAAAACATGGATGAGATAATTTGCATTTATGGAGTGAATGATTACACAAGTACACTATATGAGGAATAAAGGGCCCAGCTCAGGTTAAGGCTGATTGACAGCAGCATTGTCTAGTGGGGCTTCTCTTTATTTTGAGGAGCCCGCAGTGACCCCAGGCATTATTGCCATGGGGGCAGTGCCAGTCTCTCAGGATGCTGATTAAGTGGGATAAACCAGCCCCTCAGACACAAGTGGCCTGCCCGTCCTCAGGGGAGTCCTACCTAACCGCCTGGACCCAGCTTCCTTCACAACACACTCACCCCACCCTGCCTTGTAGACCTACGTATGCACACATAGACACAGACAAAATGTAAGATGACTTTATGTGTTATTTAATGCTATGGCGTTCAATTTAATGTAGCCTACTTTAGCACAGAGGAACTAGATCAAGACTACAAATTTCTAGAGTCTGATGCTCACAGCAGATGCCTATATAGTTTGGATATATCTGGCTATTATGGATTTTATAATCTCACTTTATTTCATCCATATTTCACTTAAACCAGCAGGCTTAAACTGAAGTCTAATGCATGGCATATGCTCTAATTCGTAGCCTATATGTGTGTGTGTGTGTGTGTGTGTGTGTGTGTGTGTGTGTGTGAACTAACTAAACAATGGGGATTTTACAACAATTGTAGGGTAATGGGTGTCCTTAAAGCTTTTGTTTCCCAGCATAGGAGCACTTAAAACAAACCTTTCAAGATAAACGGCCGGCTGTTGTACTGCGGCTTCACCGGTCCCCCAGGACCACATATCCATCACCAGATACCCTCGGGTGTGGGCTAACAAATTTGTTCAACCTAGGCTTACATAACACCCCAAGAGCTTTAGCGCTATCTGCTCGGATTTTGTGTGATCTGCCAACAGAGATCTCACTGTCAGGTTGAGCGCACAGCAGCCCTGTTTTTAACATTTCATTACAGGGGCGTTTATTCACTAAAGGGCATCATTTCCCACGTAGGCTATTATTTGCCACCAACACAGCGAAACTAGATTATCGTGTGCGTATTCCCGGAAACAGGTAAAGCAATGATTTATGAAGGAATGATTAATACATATTATTATTTAGTCAATATGATCAATTATTGTATAGACGGGAGGTCAACAGACGCACGCAGCATGCTCCCCTCCTGATGTTTTTAAATATGGCTTACACATTGATTTCTGGACTTTTGTCTATCAGCTTGTCATTTGTTCTTTATTAGGCCTATGCCTATCATAATAATAATAATAATAATAATAATAATAATAATAATTACAAAAAGAACAAGATGAAGGCTGGTTTAGGCGAAATAGGATATCTATCTATCTATCTATCTATCTATCTATCTATCTATCTATCTATCTATGACAAACAGGTTTAACTTGAGAAACTGTCTCAAACTGTCTCGTTTCCTCGCTGGATCTCCAAGTCCTCTGCACCTACATGAAGATCTGTCAAAAGAGAAAAGCCAGTGCCCTCTACAGGACGCCACTGACGGTGACGCCAAGACGCACACCGAGAGACGCATAGCCAACTTCAGAAGCCCCCCAAAACCATGATTTCCAAGTCCAAATCCAATTAATTTAGCGTCCTCACAGAACTCTAATGTGCATTATATTTGATATTTATCAAACAAGAAAGAAAGAGTAAAAATTGAGGGAAGCAAAATGATGATTTTCCTTCTGTATCAGCATAGAAAGCATCTAAGGGTCTGATGTAGGCCTATGCTGTTTAAATATTGTAAAGCCATCTGAAGAAGATGGTTTTGTGCTATATAAATTCTTTATTTGGATCCCCATTAGCTTCCACTAATGTAGCAGCTACTCTTCCTGATATTCTTCTCAGAGGTAAAACTGATCTTCTCAGACATAATGATCTTTATTGAGAGTTTTCCTAAATCAGTCTAGTGGACTATGGACTAGACTCTAGTCCATAGAGGGCGACCTTGTGGTGTGGACCTTCTATATAACTTACCTTATGTATGCTACAACAGGATTTGATCACATATATGCCTTCAATATAACCTTTAACTGATAAAAACAACTATTTGCTGAAAAGAAAATAACCACTGGATAAAGTATGGTTAAAAAATAGCTTAATGAATATTGTTATGGCAGTGAATGTTGTAAGTTGATTTAGTAAATGTGTGGACTGATACCTCTATACCACATGCATCATGTCTCTCGTTATTTTGGTTTCATTAATTGTATTGCTATATGTTTTCATGGTTAAAATACTTGACATGATTGCAATTTTGAAATGTGTAAAAAAAGAAATTAAAAGCAGCAGTGGGGTAGTAAATGCTGAGTACACCAATCTAATCAGAAATCAGAACTGTGAAGTTTAAATTCTTTATTTTTGTCACTGTAGATGATGCATTTCTTTAAAGAATGTGCACATGGGTGATTACTGTTCTGTCAGCATACTGCAGTCTCCCATTGGGATTTATATGTATCTATGTAGTGACATCCACACGGAATCCCAAAACAAGTTAGTAAAATCAGTTAAAATGCTTGTCATGTTGTGTTGTTCTTAGATGCAATACTCATGTCATTGTGGAGTGAAATTGCTTGCCTGCTTATAATAAAGGTAGACATAACTACACAAACCCCTTATCTTACCTCTCTTAAATTCAGAAACAACATGGGGGAAGATCACTCAGCCTGTAATGCACTGCTATTTATACAGTTCACCTTTGTGGTTTCATTATACAGAGACAGCTTGGTTCAGGATTAGAAATAATCATAACAGATTTTAGACTCACAACACATTCGCTTGCTTAATGCTGCCTGTTGGATTGAGTGGGCTGTCATGATGGAGTGCTGTTTTGTGATTCAGTTTGGGAATCAATACAACATCATCAACAAAAAGTCTGTTGACACTGCCAGTCATTGATGAGCTGCTTCGTATTACAAATGTACCTGTGTGCAATTTTGAAGGCCAAAAGACAAAGTGCATGTTCAATAAGAGTACAGACCATTATACTTACACAATTTCAATTGCCCAAACTGTAGTACCATTAATTAACCGATTAAGCCAAGCAAACATATCATGCATTAAAACAGAACACTAATTTGAATACCAATGACAATGATTGCAAGTGATTAATGAACCTAAATATTTCCAGTGATTGCAGCACATTCTTTGTTGTGGCAGACTGCACAACAAGCAGTGGATGGAGATATTAGGAAGGCTAGCTCAGCAGTGAAACAAGCCTTGGCAGGAAAATTGCCGAAGTGGCAGGTATAGTGCCATGTTTGAACAGCATTGTTTCCTAAGAAATAGTTCTTGGTTGCTTGGGAGGTGCAGTCTGTCTCGCACACTTTTGTGATGTTACAGCTCCTGGATCAGAATCAGCTGGCAGAAAGAGATATTGAAAAATATATTTCTTTGTTTGTTGTTTTTCTTAATTAAGAGGGAGGCCAAACTACGATGAAGAAACAGAAAGATACATGCATTGCTATAATTGTACATGTAGTGGATTGTGAGATTTTGACCTCTCTCTCTTTTAATATTGTGATGATAGTTTTAATGATCTCACCCCCCATTTGAGGTTATAATGGTTTTCTGGTCTTTAGCAAATTGAATGACTCATGTTCTCAACCATGTTACATCTTTGCTGATTTCCAGAGTAAAATGAGCATCGTGGATTACATCAGGAGCCATCTTTATCTTGAATCATGCTTGAATGCATCGCCTCCAACTTGTTATTAGCACCATAGCAACAGGCAGGCAAGCTCTTCCCTGTAGGTGGTCTTGTCATTGTTAGTGATGAGGTCAAAAACTGTAGTGCCACTGCAAACCTAAGGTGTGTTTCTCACACTCCTCTCCTTTTTCCTGAGGATAAGTTTCTAAATGTAAAAAGGAGTGCATTTTCCATAAATTGTACAAACTGTTACAATGCTTTAGCCAAATCCTGCATATAACCCTCAACCTCTAATATGTTTTTTGAAAGATAGGCTACTTAACTTTAAGCATTCACTAATAGATCAGAGTACTGCTAGGCTATTTAAATCTTCAAGATATACTAGAAGCATTTGGTTATTCTTAAGGCAGTCTGAAATGAGGTGCAGTAAAGTGCCTTGTGAATAGCAGTTGCTAGGTACAGTGCTCTGCTGCACGCACGCACGCACACACACACACACACACACACACACACACACACACACACACACACACACACACACACACACACACTTTACTACAGTGTGTGGCTCCACTACATAGGCTCCTTCATGTCCAGTCCTGTCACAAAGGAGGCATATGTGTCATAAAAGAGGCCACAGATTCGCACCTGATTAAACCAGAAATGTTTGAATTACTATATATAGATATACTATAAGTCATGGTATTCATATGTCATTGAGTAGAACTGAGTAGAACCTTTAAACAGACATGTAACGTTAGTTTAATGTCTCTCAACTAAAATGTGAAGATCTTTTTAAGGGTATGCATTTTTGGCTCAACTATAATTTTAACTTTAACTAGTGCATGTCCTTATCTAAGTCATATCTATGAAACGTAAACACCCAAGTAAAAAAAAAAGGTTTATTACCTACCAAACATGTTTTAGGACTTACCAATTATAATAATATCTAGATCTAACTTATTAACATTTAATCACAAATAAAACTGATGTAATGGGTCTACAGTGTACAAACAAATTAAAACACAAAGAACAGGACAGGGTACACACTGTGGAAAGGCACAACTGCAAGCCACCAGGGAACATTTTAAAACTCCATATGGATCGTGGGATACAAATTAGAGCCTCCTTTGCAATTGTACACTTAGTGTTTAGTTAATCTAAGAAAAAAAGGAAACGGAATGCGTTAATATTCTGGTAAACTAAAATCATGTAAACATGTAGTATAGTAACTTACATACAGTAATAGGCTACTAAAATAAATAACCCGGTCTTAAATTGTACTTAAAAAGTTAAAAACATTCATTGGGAACTAGAAAAAGTAAGTTTTTCTTATTTGCCAAATCTAGCTACAGGCAGTGATTGAGGATAGTGGCCGTTGCTAAGCAACGGAATGCTGAACCGCCCCCAGGACTGTACAGCTTGTGCCAGTCTCCTTTCTTTCTTCATATGAAGAAACTTAAAACTAACGTTACAACACGAAGTTAATAGCTAATTTAAGGGACGGTTTCTGGAGCAGTCACAAATCAGTTTCCTTTTATTTTTCGTTTTGTTGAAGGAAGTGACGGAGCAGCATGTCGTGGTCGTAGATCAATCATGTCCGACGACGAAAGTGTACCTTCTTTTCTTGAAGACGTCAGAGTGAAGTTTGTTGAGGAAAAAGTTTGTGGGCTACTGCACTGCCAAACATGGGACAAGAGTGACATCAACGAAGAGTTTCAAACACTTCTGAAAGACTTCTTTGAAAAGGAGTCTGTAATATTTTTCTCTTCATCAAAAAATGCCTCTCTGGTTGCTTCTAATGAGGTATGGTTGTTACAAAATCTCCATTACAATTAATTAACTAGAAGCTAGCGTTACATTCGTAGCATGTGTAGCTACACTTGACTAGCTAGTAAGCTAATGCTAGCTAAGTTTAGGGCGTTTACAAAATGTTGAAATTCACGGATTTAGCATATTTCAGTGTCATATCTGTTTGTAGTCAAATCTTGTGATATTTCAAATGCAGGTCCCACCTGTTTCCCAAAACAAACACATCTATATTCTCAAGAAGAGAGTTGTTCCTGTCAACTCTGAAAACTACAGGGAACTTCTGCTTTTTGGCCTCCTGTCTCCGTCACCATTACTTCAGCTGTCAAGCACAGTTGAGCAGGTGATTGTTATACCCTCCATCATACACTTGATCTCATAACAATTTGGTTGTACGTTCTCTCAGTTTTTTGTTATGGATATTTCTAGCTTGCCTTAATGAGTTTTGAGTGCATGTATTCCGTGTCTCCTCCAAAGGTATGTGTTCCACTGCTGTCAAACGACAAAAACCATCAGATGTGGCCAAATCTGATGTCTGAAGACATCATTCGACATGTTCAGAGCATGTGCAGTAGGACATCTATTGTCCGTGGACAGGTTTTAGGGAAAAGTGTCCTCCCTATCCCAACTGCGACAGAGTGGATGGAAGAATCATACAGCACCTTCAAAATGTAAGTAAACACACACATTTTGTTTTATTTTAGAGCCTGGGACTATAATTACTGTAATTATTACTAAAATTCACTCTCAATATGTAATTTCACCCTCAGGTATAATAACTATGACAGGGCACTTGCCCATGCCATAGAGACCCAGGTCATCAACTGGACAAATCTGATCCAGAAAATCCTAAAGGATGATTCATCAGACCTACTTATGACAGGCTGTAATCCAGGGCCCAGTGCAGAGCTGAAATTTTGGGCTTCCAGGAAGAGTAATATACAGAACATTTATCTTCAGGTATGGTCCATTTTCCTACTGATCTTCACTAAAACAGTTATTAACTTTATTTTTTATCTCTTGACTTTCCACTGTCTTTTAAAGTGTTTGGTACTTTCCCTCGTAGCTTCAGAGTCCCATTGTTCAGAAGATGGCAAAGATGTTAGAGATGATGGATAGCAGCTATCATCCAACAATCAAGACTCTAATTGGAAATGTATTTGATGGTAATATTAGCTGGCCCCCTTTTTAAAGCTAAAGAAGACATACTGCATTTTGCACCTTATCAAATGCACAGCATAATGTGATTACCAACTGTGATCACAAACGTATTATCTCTGAATATGTTGTTTCATAATTTAAAACGTTTTTTTTTTTCTTAATCAAAAGCCCTTCAAGAAGCCCAGGACATTGACCTCTATCTACAGCCACTACACGCACAACTGACTCAACTGGAAAAGGAAGGATTTCCTCACTTGGAAACATTCATCCCTGCACTGTTCCACACTCTGTTCCTTATTTGGACCAACTGCCAATCTTATCAAAGACCGGCACGCATTGTGGTGTTACTGCAGGAGCTTTGCAATCTGTTCATTGAGCAGGTAGGAATCCTCATTCCAAACACCTGTAGTGATGGAATACATCGAGTGACATATACGTGTTACATTAGTTTGCGATTGCTTTTTTTTGTTTAGACACAGTGCATGGAATTTTGTCAATTATGCTTTGCTGATGCTGGTCTGTCGCCGTTACTCTGTCGTCGTTATTGGCTGTCTGTGTAAACAAATTCACAGATATACAATCTTTTACCCTTTAGGCTTCCACATACCTCTCTGTGGATCTGCTACTCAGAGAGGATCCAGAGGAAAGTCTACAAATGTTAAAGAAGGTGATAAAAGTCTTTAGATGTTTCAGAGACAGTTACCAGACCCAGAGGGAGAGGTTGGCCAACCATGTGAAACATGCACCCTGGGATTTCCCATCTGGCATGATCTTTGCACGTTTCAACCAGTTTTTTAATCGTATGCTACAGCTGGAGGTGAGGTCAGATATTTGTTTTTGTATTCAAGTGTCACAGTTAGGTAATATATGTATGTGGTTTTGTTTCCTATAACAATTTGTTATCTTTGCAGGACTTGTTTGAAATTATGCTGGATTTTCAGAGGATGGAAAAGTTGGAATTTGGTGGACTTAACGGCAAACTCTACAGTGAGCGTGCTGCTCAGATGTACAAAGAGTTTAGTAACCTCTGCCAAGCGTTGAAGCACAGTGAAAACAGCCACCTTGACTTAAACTCTCAGGTGAAATTATTTGTATTTAGATTACATATTGGCATTTATACTGCTTATTAGAATTTCCATGAACAGCTACTGCATATATTCATAATCCACAATTTTACACTCGTGTCCATGATTAAATACTGTTGTTCACTCTCATCCACTCATAAGGATTTTGAAAACGAGTATAAGGATTTGAAAGTGAGGATTGTGGACTTTGAATGCCGCCTTGCCAGCCTTCTATGCTTGGCCTTTAAGGATTGCTCAGGACTGGAATCAGCATTTAAAGTAAGCAGGACTGGATTATAGTATGGTGGTGATGATAGTACTGATAAAGTGAATAGTAAGTGACAGTACTATCACCAACATCAACACACCAACGTCTTTGTTTTTTGTCCTTTAGCTGCTAACTATTGTTGAACCCTTCCTGGAGAGAAGACAAATCAGACAGATATTCAGTCCCAACTTCGTTCTACTGCAGAAACATTTTCGAGAAGAGCTGGAGAGATGTAAATGTCTGTTTAAATCGCAGCACAATCAGGTACTGGAAGCAAAATGTTATATTAGCAATATGTATTCAAGGCACAACATGTATTATCCATGTAACAATTTTGTTCCATTCTTTCTTTGTTTACAGATGGAGAGTGGTCTGACTAAGAACATGGCTCCCACATCTGGAGCTTTGAAGTGGGCAAAAATGCTCAGAGAACGCATTCAAACACCATGGGAAAAAATCAGATTACTGTTTGACATGTCAGTAAAAAACCCAGACTATTTCCAGTAAATGAATTAGTTACAAACAATAGCTAGTCAGAAAGATTTATCGATAAATAGAGATACAGAGATAGAGTACATAGAGGGAGAGGCGCTAGCTATTGGTGCTTTTAAATGCTTAAGGCTAAAGGCTTACCAATGACAATTAAAATCAAAATTATGCAATATTTCCAGGCCTGCGGGAGGTAAAGAGATGACAAAGGAGTACCAGATGTACATGGAGATGTTGAGTCTCCTGGACCAATATGAGAAGGACATTTACTCTGAATGGTGTAATGGTTTGGAACAGGCCTGCCTGATCAACCTGAACCAGCCCCTCATCTCCAGAAATAATGCCTCTGACCTGATCTCACTCAACTTCAATCCAAAGGTAAATTATGTAATATCCCTACAAACTAGAAAGCACACTGCACATGTGTAAACATACTCCAATGCTAAATCATTTCCCAACTTACTGTTAGACTGATGTAGTAATGTCTGTCTCGTGAAAATAACTTAAAGTGCTCCCCTCACACCTCCTTTTAAAATTGAAATCTCTGTTAGTATCCTTTAGTTTAGTAGGTATGGCTGAAGAACAATATTCTTATAATGTTGCAAAACCCAGATGCAGGTCACCAATTAATTGGGGTCAATTATCCTCGGGTCAAGCTGTATCTCTCATTTAATTTTTTGAAAAAATATGTTCATACATTTTTTAACATAGTGCTGACAGACTTAGTAGTCTAAGTGCAAAAACAGCCATCCTGACAGAGGGAATAGTTATTTGTTACAGCTATTTAATATTAGTTATTATATTCTCCAAGGGTTTCTGTTAAAGGGGTGATAGAATGCAAAACCGATTTTACCTTGTCATAGTTGAATAACGACAGTTCGGTGGGTAAATAGGACATACATAGAAGCTCAAAATCCCATTGATACCCCTTTTCTCTGCAAATCTCACATTTTGAAACTGCCGCTGAAAACGGACGAATCTGAACAAAGCTAAAAGTTGACGTCAGCATCTCAACTCCTAGTCTTTGTCACGCCCCAACATTTGCATAGGCTACACCACTGACCTGAGGTCAGCTTAGTCTTCTGAATCTAGCTAGGTCATGCAGATCTCCAGAGGTCCGCTATTTAATTACTAAATTCACTTCTGAGACTTTTTTATGCGAGAAATCAACTATGTAGAGGTCAAATATGGGCCGTTTTACGAAAATTGATGGCTAATTGCAAATTTTGTCCGACTGTGTGTCGCAGTTCAGCAGGAGCTCAGCAGGCTACGTGACAGCGGCCGGTGCTGCCTCGCCGCCCCGTGTCCTACTTCATAGACTCTGGCTCGCTGTGAGCTAGCTGGATCTCCGTCACGAAGGGAAGCCCGCGGTGCTCCATACCCGCGCAAAGTCACCGTTTGTGGGTTACTGGACTACAAAATGCCGAGGCCCTGATGGAGCTCCAGGGCCTGCAGCTAGCCGCGATCTTTACCCATAGGATTGAAGGGACAGTAGCAGCTAACGAAATCCCTAATGTTCACAAAAATGCATTAAATTGAAATCGGACACCATTGTTAGCTTTATAAGACCTTGGGGTATATGTTATGTAAGTGGCGTGATGAAATTCAAACTGTAAATATACTCGAATTATGCCAAAAGTGGAGCTAACTAGCCGCAATCTGTACTCATAGGATTGAAGGGACAGTAGCAGCTAACGAAATCCCTAGCTAATGTTCACAAAAATGCATTAAATTGAAATCGGACACCATTGTTAGCTTTATAAGACCTTGGGGTATATGTTATGCAAGTGGCGTGACGAAATCTAAACTGTAAATATACTCTAGTTATGCCAGGAGCCCCGAGCCCCGGTAGTCCAGTAACCGAGAAGCGGTGACTTTCGCTGGGTATGGAGGTTGCCGTTTTCTCGTCAGACTGTGTGGAGCTCCTAAAGTCCGACACGTCTTACCAAATTTGCAATTAGCCATCAATTTTCGTAAAACGGCCCATATTTGAGCTTTATATAGTTGATTTCTCGCATAAAAAAGTCTCAGAAGTGAATTTAATAACGAAATAGCCCGACAAACAATGTATAACTTTGCAGTGTCTGAAATATGAGACCTGCTGTCTCGTCTCCAATGTGTTTCTATGGGGTTCGCTCAAACCAATCAGCGCGCAGCTCATCTAAATATTCATGAGCATACCATATTTGGAAGAAAAGCGCTTGTTCCAAATAGAGCCATATTCACAGGGTAGTTAAGGGCCTAATAAAATAGCATTCTGGCAATTTTCAGCCCAACCAATGTTACATACCCTATTAGGAGACCTTAAGGAACAGTGTAAAATACCCTATATAATCATTCTATCACCCCTTTAAGACAAAACATTTTACCACCACTCCACTGTGATTATGTAGAAGGGTTAATTTCCTTTCACTCCTCAGCTGAACGAAGTCTTGAAAGATGTGAAGAATATTCAGACTCTAGGTCAGTTCAAGATCCCTGCAGATGCAATGGCAGTTTTTGAGAAGCGTGACATGTTCACAAAGGTAAGAAACAACATATTACTTTATGGGCTCACTTACACTCACGCACACCTTTTTGAGTTGAACAATAAGCAATCTGTCTTTCCTACTATCCTTTTCTGCATCTCCGAATATATCGTTTCTCCACACTTGTATTTTGCAGTATGTGAGCAGTCTGCAGCTTTTAGTACAATGGTACAACAAGCTAAAGCAGACAGTGCTAGAGGTGGAACTTCCTCTCATCAGAGCTGAGCTAGAGTCCATAGATGTGCAGTTGACACGATCAGAGTCTGATCTGACATGGCAGGATCCGGACTGCTGGAGCTTCATTAGCACCACCAAAGACCTGGTCCATGACCTTGAATGTCGAGTCAATAGAGCCAAGGAAAACTGCGAAGCCATCCAGTCAATAATGAAGGGATGGAGCAAACAGGCCATGTTTTGCAGAAAGGACAACAAGAAAGGCTCGCTCATACAGCTGGAAGACAGGGGAGACCATGTCAACAAGAAGTACAGCTCCATGAAGAAGGAAGGATACTCTATCTACCAGCTGGTGCAGGTGGGTATGGCTGGATAATATTCACTCTTGTATATCATAGATTTTTCATGAATGTGTAGAGCTGGGCAATATATCGATATTATAGCTATATATATGGGCAATATATCGATATTATATCGATATCGTGATATGAAACTGGATATTGTCTTAGATTTTGGATATCGTAATATCGTAATATGGCATAAATGTTGTCTTTTCCTGGTTTTAAAGGCTGCATTACAGTAAAGTTGTCATTTTCTGAACTTAACAGGCTGTTGTAACTGTTCTATTATTTGCCTTTACCCACTTAGTCATTATATCCACATTACTGATGATTATTTATCAAAAATCTCATTGTGTAAATATTTTGTGAAAGCACCAATAGTCAACACTACAATATCGTTGCGGTATCGATAGAGGTATTTGGTCAAAAATATTGTGATATTTGATTTTCTCCATGTCGCCCAACTCTATACTTGTGTGTAAGTAAACACCATAAATATGAAATTATTGCTGTGGTTCCAAAACCTTTTAGCATGTTGTAGATATATTTATCTTCATCAGATTACATAACATTAAAAGGACAACTCTACAGACATTTTAAAACCTTGTTTATTTACATTTATTAATTTCCGAATTTGTGTTTGTCTTTTGATTTAGTTTCCTTAGCATAATGCAGATATAATAAGATAAATCAAAACCTAACCCGTATCTGTCCTGTACCATTAACCGTCCAGAGTTTTTTATGCTTTTTCTGACGTTTTAGTTCTAATCAGTTGCATTTAACTGAAAAAAAGGATTTAACTTGATATATTTTATTTTAACATGCCCCAATACTTGGGAAGCCATGTAAATAAATATGCTCTAGTTATTCGGAAATAGATACGATTAAATGCGTCAACCTGTACAATCCCTAGAAATCAAAAGTGATACAAGTCCAAACTTGACAGTGCTCACATTCTCTCCAATATTCTACAATTTCATCAGGAGAATATGGTCCTTTTCCACGCTGACCCTGCGTCAGAAGCATGGCAGTCCTACCTGGAGTATGTGGATGAGATGGTGGTGGAGGGGCTCTACAGCTACATCAGCCACTCTCTACAGTTCTTTGTGGACAACATGGAACAACATGGACAACCTCTGTTTGAGGCTCAGTTGATGCTGAGTAGCTCAGGAATGGTTTTCCTCCCCTCGTTGGAGCAAGATGCAGGTGAAGGCCTCTATGAGCTGATAGAAGGGCTGGTCGGAGACATATTCAAGACTTCAGTGAATATCAATCGAGTGGCTGCTCGTCTTAGCATGGAGAGCTACCAGGTACTCTGCTGTACTGTAGATTTGGATGTTAAAAAAACTAATTATAGTGCATTCTTCTACAAATAGTAGATTCTTCTTATGTTATATTTAATGTAATATAACTCTTACAGGATGCAATGGATTACATGGTGGACTTGTTAGACCTGAGACAAGAAATAATGGAGCGAGTGGAGAACTGCCTCAAGAAAGCGATAAGTTACCAGAGAAAGTTTGACTGCTACACCCATCTCTGGCAAGATGACAGGGCTGAGTTTCTCAGCCAGTTTCTCCTGTATGGACGTGTACTTACAACTGAAGAGATGGAGGCCTTTGGAGCAGATGCACTCCCTGAAAGCCCACCTACAATCGAAAATTTCAAAGAACAGGTAAAATGCTTTTTTTAAATCATGAGTCACATTTCCCATATATGGCAGGTGTCTGAATTGTAAACTCTGTTGTGGTCTTAAATTCACAGATAGATTATTATGAGGATCTGTATGCTGAAATTTCCAAGCTTGAAGACTTCAGAGTATTCGATGGATGGTTTCGGGTGGATATCAAATTCTTTAAAGTGAGCCTCCTTAACACTGTAAAGAAGTGGAGCTGGCTTTTTAAAGAACACCTCTTGACATATGTCACTAACAGGTAAAATCCATTTCTGTATGGCTATTAAATGCAGACCAAACTGTAACATCCGTTGTTCTCACTGTGCATGCTTTCCCACTCAGTCTTGATGAGCTGCAGAAGTTTGTCCGAGCCACTGTTGAAGGGCTAGGGCAGCCTGTGGCTACGGGAAACCACCGTGGCCTGGTGGAGGTGATGAGTCACCTGTTGGCTGTCAGAGACAGACAAGCAGCCACAGACGAGATGTTTGACCCTTTAAGAGACACAATAATCCTATTGGAACAGTATGGAGTAACCATACCAGACCAGGTCTATTCGCAGCTGGAGGTGAGGAAAGGAATGGGTTAATGCGCTTATTGTCTTTCCACCTTTTTAAGTACTAACTAAAATTACATAAATGATAATTTATTCACAAATTCATTTTGTGGCCATTCCATTTAAGTAGTTGTACATTTTTATTCCCAACTTGTATATATTTTAAATATTTGTTCTTGTATTATTTGTTCATGTATATTGTATCCTATTATTTCATGTATATTCTGTATGTGTGCTGTGTGTCTGATATTTTGCTGCTGTAACACTGTAATTTCCCATTTTTGGGATCAATATCTCTCTATCTCTCTATCTATCTACCTATCTATCTACCTACCTACCTACCTACCTACCTACCTACCTACCTACCTACCTACCCACCCACCCACCTTCCAAAAATCTAAATATTAATCTTTATAGGAACTTCCTGAGAAATGGAGTGGGGCGAAAAAATTGGCCTTAAAAGTGAGGCATGAGGTGGCACCCATGCAGAATGCAGAAGTGATGGTTATACGGAGACGATGTATGACATTTGAGGTGACAAGTCACTTTTATTCACTGTTGAAGCTATTGTATTTCAAATCTTGCTGTAAAAAACAATTAAACGACTTATATTTCAGGTGAAACAAAGCAAATTCAGGGAGATGTTCAGAGCAACAGCGCCCTTCAATTACAATGCAGTGCATCCCTACATCAGTCTGGAGAAAGTAGGAGTTTATTCATTGCTTGGTTTTAGTATTGAAAAAACATTGTATTATACTGTACACTTTGCATAACAATGACCATGTGTTTTTTTTTTCTAGTCTGAAAAAGCTGTCCGAGACATGGAGAAAGAGGTAGCAGAGCTACAGGAGTCCACAAATCTGTTTGACGTTACTATTCCTGACTACAGAGACATCAAGCTCTGCAGACGAGAGATCGCAGTCCTAAAAGAACTGTGGGACATTGTTGTTTTTGTTCAGGTAAGTAGCTTAATGTATACTGTGTACTTAAATGTCACTATTCTGGAGTAAAAGGAAATACAGCTGGCCTCATCACCCCACTAACATGCCCCAATAACTCAATAACTTGACCAGCCTGTCCTCTTGGAGGCTGTCATTGATTCTTTAAATACCCTGTAGCCTTTAAATGTCCCCATTAAGTACCCTCAGCCCATTGACCCCTCTGCATGCTTCTTTATCTATACAGAGCAGTGTCGAAAACTGGACAATGACCAAATGGAGGCGGATAAACGTGGACCAGATGGATGCAGAATTTAGGAGGTTTGCCAAGGTGAGGTCACCAACAGTGCTACATCACACCAGCACATCTCTCCTGCTGTCTTACTGTCATGCACCATTGCTATTGTAACAGATGCCTCTAATAACTAACTCCAGTATGTTTACCTACCTTCTGTTTGTGTAGGACATACGCAAGCTTGACAAAGAGGCTCGCGTGTGGGATGTGTATTCTGGGTTAGACCTTTATGTAAAGAACCTGTTGACGTCACTGCGGGCTGTGAGTCAGCTACAGAACCTGGCAATACGAGAGCGCCACTGGGTACAGCTAATTAGGACAACGAAGGTGAGTACACACAGCAGAGGTCATACTACAGAGCAATGTTTTTCCTTGCATTATCGAAGGCTTTGCATCATGACGATAATTCTTTTGAACTAGATGGACTTCACTGTGACTGACAGTACCACCTTGGGGGACCTCTTGGCTCTGCAGCTCCATTCGTTGGAAGACGAAGTTCGCAACATAGTGGATAAGGCGGTCAAAGAAATGGCCATAGAGAAGGTTCTTCTTCAATTAATTGGTCAAACAGATCAACATCTAGAGTCATTTTGCATTATGAAAAAGTAATCACATCGAACTACGAGTCAACCTTATGAACATGGTCCATTAAATACGTTGTCCTGCGAAAACCAACTTTTCATGAGTCTGTGTTCAGCTTTGTGTATTTTTCAGATAATCCAATGAATTTAAATGGTTCATTTTGCACAAGAAGAATGAGACTTTTCTCAATTAATAAAGGAACACTTAATCTAAAGTAACTAAACTTATAGATTACATAAATACATGGTTTTCATTGGACAGCTTTAGTTGCTATATTTGGTTTAGGAGTAACTAGGTAAATACAGTAAGACAGTTTGTACTCTAACATGTTATCATTATGCTGTCCAATTTGTTTTTATTTCAGGTTGTGACAGAAATAAGTAAAACGTGGGCATCCATGGAGCTTTCATATGAAGATCATTGCCAAACCTCTGTGCCACTACTTAAATGTGACCAGGAACTTATTGAAACTCTTGAAGATCATCAGGTAAATATCTAAGCTACTGATATTAATACAAAGATTTTATGTGTGACTTTTTAAGCGCACACAATGGCTGTGAAGCTCAGTTGTGTTTGAGAAGCACTGATAGTTCAGTGCTGAATAGAGATGAGAGTGCAGAAAGGGGCCGCCCTGTCTGACTGTCTAACAGCACAGCTGAGTGTAGAGAGGTCCCTATTGAGTCCTTAGATTTATAGCTGCTGTAGGAGACAGGGCTTTGTTGCACCGTGGCGGTCTTTGGACATGTCCACCAGATGTATTGGGGGGGGGGGTTATAGCCAGCAATTAAAGTCTTGCCACTTTAGTGCCAAGATCTTTGTGTAAACAGACTGTTTCCCTCCCCCATTTTTTTATGGCATAGCATGCTGATTAGCTTGAATATGCATTGAAATTAAACTGACATATGTTATTAGGTTAAGGTTATTAAGATATTACTTTCTCTTGCCACAGATTGGGTGGTAGTTTGGTGTATTTGAGTTTTTCATTAGACCAAATCCTTTTGATAGGCTGTACTCATGTCTCTATGTCTCCATCCTCAAGGTTCAGCTCCAGGGCATCTTTCAGAGCAAGCATGTGCATCACTTCCTGTTCCAGGTAGTGGAACTACAGAAACAGCTGACTGTAGCTGACTCTGTGCTGATGGTCTGGATGGAGGTTCAAAGGACGTGGGCCTACCTGGAGAGCATTTTCAAAAGCTGTGACGACATCTGCCAACAGCTGCCTGCAGATGCACACAGATTTCAAGCTATAGATGCAGAGTTTCAGGTCTGCACTTATATGCCGGTCATGTAGTATTGCAAATGTCATTGTTTTTGTCATTGTAAACATGGCGATTTTGGTTCTTTCAGGAGTTGATGTTTGACAGTGCTAAGACTAAAAATGTCTTTGAGGCCACTGACAAACCTCATCTATTTGAGAAGTTAGAGGATCTACAAAGAAGGTTTATTTTTATTTAATTACACTTTCATTATACTGCTCTCAGTTTGATGTGTTGTGCTCACTTGTGCTCACTGCTCTTCCCATACTCTCTCTTTCAACAGACTGGCACTGTGTGAAAAGGCTCTTGCTGAATACCTGGAAACAAAGAGACTTGCCTTTCCACGATTCTACTTTATTTCATCTGCAGACTTGTTGGACATCCTCTCTAAAGGGAGTCGCCCCAGAGAGGTACTGTACATTTAGGTACTTTAGCCGTTCCCTTCATTTTTGTTTTAAGTATTTGTCTGGTGTTACTATTTCACTACTGTGTCTGCTTTGAAAAATGAAATGACTCAGTGTATTTTGCAGGTAACTATCCACCTCTCAAAATTATTTGACAACATGTCAAATCTTGAGTTTGCCCAAAATGAACAGTTGGATAATCCTAAACTTGCAGTGGGAATGTACAGCAAAGAGAGGGAATATGTCCCATTCCAGACTGAATGTTGCTGTTACGGGCCGGTAAGATTACATTCAGTATCAAAGAATCTGAATTAGCTATCACATTTTATAAGGTAACTAATGGTAAAATTACTTTACATTAGGTGGAGGCATGGCTTTCTTGTCTGGAGGAGTCTATGAAGGAATGTGTCAGGGGTCACCTGTCTGAGGCTGTGTCTGTGTACGAGGACAGGCCCAGAGAGCAGTGGATTCTCGACTTCCCTGCCCAAGTAGCTCTCACTGGATCTCAGATCTGGTGGAGCAATGATATGGAGCTTGTGTTTAAAAGACTGGAGGAAGGATTTGAGTCTGCACTAAAAGATTACAACAAGAAACAGGTACATTGTATGATGAGTTAACACACTAATGTTAAAAGATTTCAATTAAATGCAGCTTAGTTGGCAAGAAAAGCTGACTAAGATCCAAAATAACAAACATATACATATTTGCTTAATGGGGCAATAGGCATAGTGTTTCAGAGACCTCATGTTGAGGTTGCTGATGCTTAAAGTGGCTATATGTAACTTAAATTTGTGTTGATTCTAGCGGCCGCTTTGGACAAAAGCTGTATTGTTTTTACCACACCTGCTGTCGTAAAGATCTTTTCTTTACGGTGCTGTATTACCCACTGTAGATTACTGAGTAAGCGTTACCAGGAGGTCATATAGTCGCGATGAATATTTTGCTCAGACAGAAAACTATTCATTTACAGTAAGAGTATACGTTAACAGATGCATCGTTGCATCTAAAGTGTTGCATACTTGGATGTATCGTGAGCTAAACCGGGTAACTTTATCACTGTCACTGTGTCACGAGCCAAAGCATTAAGAGATTGTTGTAGCAACGAACGTAATAAAAACTTAGATTAATATAGCACATTTCATGAAACCCACGGGCGCTTTACACAACTACTGGGGGACAAGTGAAAAGAAAAAAGTAGGCAAACACAGACTAAAAGGAATAAAACGTCTGTTGCGCATTTTAAAGTTATTTTATGAAAGAAATAGACATATTACATACCTGAGGGTCAATTCCCAAATCCCTTTTAGCTTTTAGTTGTTCTTCGTTTAATTTCCTTTTCTCTGTAATCGTTCTGCCCCAGTATCAGCCATAACTACATCAGATAACTTCTACAGTAAAATTAAATTAGAATACAATTAGGCCTATATAAAGAAATCTCCTGCTACCTTTTACCTGGCTGGATACCCACTAACACAGGCTTTTCAGGTGTTACTCCGAAATCTGTGACCCATCAGAATGTGTGCTCTGTAGCGCCGCCTATCTGCCTAAAATCATTTTGTGACTTTGCGGGAAATATCGGACCCGGGCAGAGGCTTTAATAAAATCTATATAAAAATAGCGTTCTTTTCACTGCAAGTCCCATTTCCTGTTACAGGTCATTTCTGATCATCAGATGAAAAATTACACAGTTTCAAAAACATTACAAAGTTACATATAGTCACTTTAACTTAAAGATGTGTGGCCACATCAATTTGAAAGATGCAGGTAAAGGTAATATTTACATATCTTGTTAATAGGATGAGGGGTTTTGATTCAATAATAAAATAATGATGCCATAATTTGTGGTGTGTTGAATTTGACAATTATTTTGCAAGGCGTACGCAATATTTTCAAATAAGAAAAACTGCTTTCAAAATTAGGATCCAGAAAAACCATAGCCCTTAACTCGCATAAATCAACACCTTTGGATTACTATCAATTTTATTACTTCAGTTAATGTACTAATTGACAGTAGGTGTGAAGGTGCATTGTTGCGATAAAATTTAATTTTAGGAAAAAGTAACTGCCTTAATTTTTTTTTATTTCTACAAACACACACACACATATATATAAAAAAATGTAAAGATAGTATTATATTATTCTGATTTGTGTTTAATCTGTGAGTGAAGTGGCAACTGCTAAAGACGATGGACACGTTTTCCATAATGCTATCATAATCACATCAGAGTCAGTGACCCGAGCTGGGTTTGTAGGGCCTCGTTGTGGGCTATGCTCACAGTTGTATTATCACTCTTGTCAGTTTCATCAGCACTATTTAAGGTTAGCATGCCCTTGGTTTCCTGTTTGAATAATCACTCTCTTCCTTCAACGTTCTGCACTGATTAGATTTGCTGTCATACAGGACCAGTGATGAATGCAAGACATCCAGCGATGTTTTAGTCAAAACATAACAAAAGACTGTGCTTGTTGTTCTGCATGGATTGAAGTTTTAATGACTTTGAATACTTAACATTACATATGAAACAAGAAATGTGAACCATGCAATTTTATATCAGACTGTTGCCAATTCAATCGCACATGGGAATTTAAATTGGCACTCTTGTCTTAACTTCTGTCTATTTTCCTCAGCATTGCTTTAAATCTGTTTTTTTTCTAGATTTCCCAACTCAACTTGTTGATCGGCATGCTGCTGGGAGAGCTGAGCTCAGGCGACAGACAGAAGATTATGACTTTATGCACTATTGATGTCCACGCCAGAGACATTGTTGCCAGCCTCATTGCCCAAAAGGTAATCTCAATTGAATCATACAATAATTAACATTTCCTTTGTCATTATAACATTTTTTCCTCATCATATAGGTGTTTAAAAGAACATATTACAGTGGTTTTTTTTTTATTTTGCTTTCGTAGGTTAGAATATAATTTACTGAAATTCACAACATATGGTAACGGCTCAATTCTCCATTTGCAACCTATATGCTGCAACAAGAAAAACTAACTTTATTAAAATATGAGTTAACAATTAAAATAACCTGAATAGGAACAGTGCAGTTCCTGACTTTTTACATTTTTATTGCACAAAATAAACAAGAGAGCCACAGCCTCAATTTCGCCAAATGGAAAGACTAGATTATAGACTATGGGCTTAAACTAAAACAAGACAATATTTGAACTAGTTATGATCATCATACTACCTGCTGCCCATATCTCTTGTGACATATGATCTTTTTGACATAGTTTAACAGCAGCCACGTGTGTTCACAGGTCGCCACCTCACAGGCCTTCCAGTGGCTTTCCCAGCTCCGGCATTGCTGGAATGAGCAGCAGCATCACTGCTTTGTTAACATTTGTGATGCTCAGTTCCTTTACTCATATGAGTATCTTGGAAATACACCTCGTCTAGTCATCACTCCCCTTACAGACCGGTAACTCTGCTGCTTATCAGTTTTCAGTCTATGCTTGGAACATTACTTTTAATACATTCCCTACATTCAGCATTGCTAAACAGCAAATGTGTGTCTCTCTGTGTATGCTTAGGTGCTATATCACCTTAACTCAGTCACTCCACCTGACCATGAGTGGAGCCCCAGCTGGTCCCGCTGGAACAGGGAAGACTGAGACCACTAAGGATCTTGGCAGAGCCATGGGCATCATGGTATACATCTTCAACTGTTCTGAACAGATGGACTACAAGGTGCGAAATTCATTTAGTGGACACTTCACAATAATTCCCTTTGGTCAGTTTATCGTCTTGATTAGATGTGTCAGTTAACATGTATGTTCAAATGCAAAATCTAATTTTGTTCACGTTCAGTCGATTGGAAATATCTACAAGGGTCTGGCCCAGACTGGAGCATGGGGCTGCTTTGATGAGTTCAATCGTATCGCTGTGGATGTTCTGTCAGTTGTGGCAGTGCAGGTCAAAACTATACAGGGTGCCATTCGCTCTAGAAAGAAAAGGTAACCAGTTTAAGCTGAATACATGAATTATTGTGAATGTGAAAATGTGTTAACTATCTATGCAACCTCACAGGTTCCTCTTTTTAGATAAAGACATTGTCTTAAAGCCCTCTGTGGGGATTTTCATCACTATGAACCCTGGCTATGCAGGGAGGACGGAGCTACCTGAGAACCTCAAGGCTCTTTTCAGGTGAGAGTGATACAGTAACTTTATTTATAATATGCTTTTACTCAGCTTTAAATTTATTGTTTGAACTGTCTGTGTCCTGCTGTAGACCCTGTGCCATGGTGGTGCCTGACACTAAGCTTATTTGTGAGATAATGCTGGTGGCAGAGGGCTTCCGTGGTGCTAAGCTTTTAGCCAGGAAGTTTATCACTCTGTACACTCTCTGCAAAGAACTGCTCTCTAAGCAGGTAGGAGAAAAGCACCTGATAGCACTGTTATATTTCATAATGTTGGATTAGAACAGGGAGCATCAATAATAAATGTTTTCAGCTACAGTATACCTCAGGAGCACAGAGATGCATGAAACCATTCAATTAATCTTAGTACTTTATATGATATGATTTATGGTAAGTGTAAACACAGGAATACACATCTTTACTGTCTATTCTCATTTGTCTATTAGGACCACTATGATTGGGGTTTGCGTGCTGTCAAGTCTGTTCTAGTTGTGGCAGGGGCACTGAGAAGAAGAGACAAAAGTAGACCAGAGAATCAGGTGACTTTCATGTGTATGTCATCTCAAAGCCACAAGAGGAAGACTCATTGTCTTATATGATCTGCAAATGCACTTTACTCTCCAGGTGCTGATGCGTGCGCTGAGGGACTTCAACATGCCTAAAATTGTGACTGAGGATGTGACTATCTTCTTGGGACTGCTGGGAGACCTGTTCCCAGGCTTGGAGGTGGAGAGAGAGAGAGACTGTGAATTTGAAAAGGCCATCCGAAAGACCACACTGGAGCACCGACTCCAGCCTGAAGAGACATTCATCCTCAAGGTTTGACATTATTTGGTGTATACCTGCACAATGCTTAAAAAATAATGCAATAATCTGTTTTTTTAAACATTTATTTTGTCAGGTGATGCAGTTGGAGGAACTCATGGCGGTGCGTCATTCTGTCTTTGTAGTTGGAAATGCAGGGACTGGGAAAAGCCAGGTTAGATTTGTTTGCCTTAAAAATTGTGAAAGTAAATACTCAGTTTAGTTGTTTTTTTATGTTTGGTACATCACATGACAGGTTTTTATTTTTTCAACAGATATTGAGAGTTCTCCACAAAACCTATGTAAACTTGAAGAGGAAGCCGGTATGGAATGACCTCAATCCAAAGGCGGTAGACAGAGATGAATTGTTTGGCTTTATCCATCACACAACTCGAGAGTGGAAAGATGGTAAAGAGCTGGTTTTAAATGAGAAGAATAACAACATTTAAAACGCATGAGCCAGTGCTAACTCATACT